>NW_026462985.1:0-70518 GCF_021730395.1 Mercenaria mercenaria | reverse complement strand
AATCCCATTCCTGCAAATATTGATCTGTCAATTTTTGTACAAAAGTTTTAAAAATAAAATCTTCATTGTTTACCCACTGGTTGTACCAAATATACCCTAACCCATTACTACATAACATATTTCTTAAACCCGTGCACCAGTTTGTTTGACCGCTATTGTCTAAGCATTTAAGCATAAGATAACATTTTTTAACCAACCTATGCTCTCCCATTCTAAGAATTTTACACCAGTATCTGACGACCCGTTTTGCAGAATTTATGAACATTGGAAACCTCCCACAATCGCCAAGCACTGCAGCATTTGTTGTTTTTTGTTTGACACATAAATATCTTTTACATGCATAATTATGTACTAATTCTGGTGGTGCTAACCTATATATCCCCCAGATCGCAGCCCCGTATAATAAGACTGGACTAATTTTTGTGTCAAATATATTGAAAAATACTTTTTGCGGTAGCTGACCATACTCGTGTAGGTTTGACAGAACCGATATAAGAATTCGTTTTGCTTTAGAAGCTTGATCATTTGCCATTCTATGAAAGGACAACTGTTGTGATAATGTAACACCAATATATGTAATGTATATATATCAGTCAGAAATGCAAATCTTATTGCAAAAAGCAAAGGTCAACCCTGATAATTGAAGGTCAAAGTTCATTTTCATGCAAAAATGTGAAAAATGTTACCTTTACTTTTCCTAATCTGTTTAATATGTCTTCACATTATTAATCAATAAAGTTAATTCGTTTTAATGTTTGTATGTCAGGCAAAGTCAGTAGTGCAGATATAATCCAAACAATGCCAAGGGTAAAGCTAATATCAAAGGTCAAAGGTTAAATTTGTGTGAAAAAATCGCATGAATAGCTTCCTGTTTGAAAAATATCAATACCCTTTTTCATTATTAGTAATTGTTGGTGATTTATTTTAGGCCTCACCAAATTAAAAAGTTGTTCATCGAATTTGCCGCTCGTATATTTTCAGAAACACAAAAAAAAATATTTTTTTTTGTTTTTGGCTTGCGCTCGCCCCATTGAAAAAAATCAATCCAAACATTTGGTGCGCTACTTTTTACGGACGTAAAAGTGTATAAATGCTTATAATTCCAGTCCTAGATTGTTCTCAAATGGATTTTTAATCAAAATAAATACATACTACGCACACATCGTCTATAATAAATCATAACACTTATATTTAGTTGCATTAAAGTTGTTTCCCCTTTATGCAGTTACGCCATTTTCTTCAAATGTTTACCAAATTACATGCTAAAAAAATCGATTTATTTCATTGAAAACTGGATGAAGAAAAGCTTACTAATTTATTTGATAACATCAATCTACATTATTTTGGTAAGGGTAAATACTTATTGATGCATGTCACTTATCTGTTTTCTGTTTTTCCTGTCCAAATGATCAGCATTTGCATACGAAAGTTGGTGGGGTAAGGAATTTACATTATGAGTTGTTTTCAGAACCGTTTCGATTTTCAAATTTTCCAATCATTTACTGCACGTTAATCTCCATTTCAGACTTTAATTGAGACTTTGTTTCAACAAATTTAATATGTTATGAAAGTTTAAAGTTAGAAAAAGAGCTGTACAATAAGACATCATGCTCGACTTTTCTGAATTAGAGCTTTGCCAGTAAAAGGGGCATGATAGTCAGAAGCTTTGAAAGTACAGAGCTATTGGTCATTATATAAAACTTAATATTTGATGTATCAAAAACTTTGTAAAGTCAGCTAAGAATGCTACATTTTCATAGCAGTAAATATTCAAGTCACATATGTATGTGATAAGTATGGTGTAAGGTTATGCATTGTTGTTTAATACATATTTTCTAACAGCATTTTCAAAAGCATGCATTATTTGATTACAGTGTACTGTATGACACTGTTAATACATTTTTTTTCACGAGTTCGCTTTGTTGTGCGTCTGCAGGTCAGATTTTCTCAATGCCTGGGGACTTACTTTTTAATTTAAAAGGGCTATGCATTCTATTTTAAGGTTTTTATTAGTCAGCCGAGAGCCAAATGAAGATAAATATATTCATTCGCTCTTCGCTCGCTCCTGATTTTCTCAAAAACCTAAACAAATATTTAAATTATTTTTTCGCTCGCCGCCTCAATTTTTTCAGAAATAAATCCGATGAACAACTTATCAATTTGGTGTGGCCTTAGTGTTTATGTCCCACAATGTCAGTAATAAAGATATCGTCTGAAATCAGACAAGTTCAAATGTGATATTAAGGGCCCATAGTCATTTTCAAGTAAAATAATGAAAATAATAGCGCTTTAACTTTTCTCTTTGTTGATAAAATCTTGTCGATATTAGTCAATGATATCAGTTCATTTTAATGAATAAGTGTTAGGTGATGTCTGGTAGGCACATATAATTTCAAAACATTCAAGGTCAACCATTATATGAAGGTCAAAGATAAAAAAGTGAGAAAAATGTTGCAATAGTATCGCCTATTTGTAATAATTTCTATTGTTTAAAAGTATTTGTTTTGTCATTTTAGTAACTGATCTTTGTTCATTTTACTGTATACGTGTCAGACGATGTCATGGAAGAGAAAATAAGTCAAGGTCAAACCTGGTATTAAAGGGGGCATTTTTCTGAGTAAAAGATATAGCATATTTATTCATTACTTGGTTCAAAAATAGCTTGTTGCTATTATTCACTGTAAGCAATTTATTTTAATGTATACATGTCAAGCAAGATCAGCAATGTAGGTCTTATCCCAAAAAGTCAACGGGAAACCTATTATCAAAGTTCAAGGGTCAAATGTGTGTAAACATTAGCAAAAACAGCATTTTATTTTTTTTGGAATGAGTTTTTCTTTATAGTGTTAGGGTATTTTTGTCAAAACTAGTAACTGATCATTATTAATTTCAAAGTATATATAACAGATGATATCATTCTTCCGTAATAACGAAAAATTAGTCAAGGTCAAACCAGACATTTAAGGTCAAATGAGTGGGTCTTCAAGGAACTCGCAAATTAGGAAAAACTGGCTGGAACAAGGTGGGAAGCAAATGAAAGGATCCTACGGCAAGCCTACACAGGCACCGTACGGCCCATAGAAGTGTACGCATCTACATCATGGGTTACTTCTTCCAAAACTAGTAAAGGTATGATGTGCAAGGTTCGAAATTCAGGCCTGAGGATAATTTTTGGAGCAATGAAAACAACTATAATAAAAGAAATGGAAAATATATCCAATCTTGAGCTATTACAGACAAGACGAGAGAACAAAGCCTTTGTGCTGACGGAGAGAGCAAAGAGAGTATCATCACACCCACTCCATTCAAAACTCGAGAGCAGAACCAAGAACAGACTGAAACGACAGAGTCACCATATCGTCAGAGAACTGCAAAATGGGAACGCAGCAGCACAGTGCCGCTCGTGCCCGATGAAAGGTTTCCTAGACAATATGCTCCCAAGATCAGATTGGATGTGCCAGGAGTAGAAGAAACGGGAAACCAACATCAGGCTCACCAACAATCTCCCACGCTAGAAATGATCAATCACCGCTCTCCAGCACACTATTTGATCCAAGCATATACCGATGGATCAGTGGAAAAGCTGTTCAGAATGCTGGGAGTGGTGCCTACATCAAATGTTCAGACAAATTCACTCGCATACTCTCTCATCCAGTCGGCAAAAGATGCTCCAACTTCAGAGCCGAGATGCAAGCCTTCACGTCAGCCACACTTCAACTGTATGAGCGAGGGACAAAATATTGTTTTCCTTACAGACTCCAAGTCAGCTCTTCAGGCTCTTTAAGCAGGTCCGTCAGACGTCTTCAAGAGATAGATGCTTGGTAATATCTATCATCTGTCTGAGAACAACAATGAAGCATTTCAGTTGATTCCTGCACCTGTGGGCATAGCCGGAAATGAAGCTGCATACAAACCTACAAAGGAAGCAACCAAGAAAATACGGCCAAACCTCCAACTTCATACAGAGAAGCTTAGACTTAGCTGAAGAACAGCTTTGCGTCAGACTAAAAGAACATAAATGGAGGCTACCTGCCCAATAATGACAGTCTACACAAGCTAATCAGAAAGAGCCAAACAACTATCCTCCGTCTGCGCACTGGACACTATGGCCTGAGAAAACATAGGAAGAAGCTGCATGTTGCAGAGACAGCTAAATGTCAGTGCGGATCAGACACCATTCCACATCCTGCAGAGCTTTTCCTATCTGGAAGAAACACGTCAGAAAGTTTGGCCCACAGACAGTCCATTTAAGACCATGCTGTGGGGAGATGTCAGCGACTTGCAAAATACCTGCAAATCTAATCTTAAGATATATAACATAAGAAGATGGATCGCAGTAAGTAAATAAGCAAAGGTCAATATTAAAATGAATTAACATCAAGTTAAATGACAAGACATTTGTGCCCCCCATGAGCGGTGGGGGCTTATAGATTTGCTCTTGTCCGTCCGTCCGTCCGTCAGTCCGTCCTTCCTTCTGTCCGTCCGAGAATGTTGTGTCGCGCCTAGCTCCAAAAGTATTTGACGTAGAGTCACAAAACTTTACAGGAATGTTGGTCAGCATGTCAGCATGTGTAGTTGTGCACCTGTGGTTTTGCGTCCGGATTCATTCAGTCGTGTAGGAGTTATTGCCCCTGACTTTGTAAAAATTGATCATTTTAGTGTTGTGTAGCGCCTAGCTCCAAAAGTACTTGACGTAGAGTCACAAAACATTACAGGAATGTTGGTCAGCATGTGTAGTTGTGCACCTGGGGTTTCGCGTCCGGATTCATTCAGTCGAGTAGGTGTTATGGCCCCTGACTTAGTAAAAATATGATCATTTTAATGTTGTGTCGCGCGTAGCTCCAAAAGTATTTGACCTAGAGTCACAAAAGTTTACAGGAATGTCGATCAGCATGTGCAGTTGTGCACCTGGGGTTTCGCGTTCGGATTCATTCAGTCGCGTAGGAGTTATGGCCCATGACTTATTTTGTTTTTTTTTTAAGTTTTTTTTTTCATTACACAAGACCAGACTTCTTGTAACAGTCTCCGGATTTAGTTTGCAAATCCGGAATTTTCGCAAACTCAGCTACCTTTTGCCTTTGACTTTTCTCTGATTTTTTTACATTAAACGATAGTTCTAATCCAATAGAGTAATAATTGGTCATTTTCTTCTTTATATGTTAAAGAATGAATTCATGGGAGGTTTTCAAAGTGGGTCCTCCCATGGGAGTATTTTTTCCTCCCATGGGGTTTTTGCTAACCCATGGGAGGTCCCACGGGTGGATTTCTTCCACTTTACCAATTACGGGAGAAAAAAACCGTGGGTTTTTTCTAAAATTTTCAAATCAAAATATTTTAACTCAAATTAATAATTTATACAATAAAAAACTGTCGTGACATGATTTCGCGTTGAAAAACGACTTTTGCAAAAAACTCCCATTTTCGTTATGGGAGGAAACCCCCCACTGGCGACTCGATGAATTTTTGAAATTGCATTTAATGTTTCACTTTTTGCTAATTAATTATAATTTTATCAATATCAACTCAAATTTAACTTAAAGATGTATTACTGTGCGAAATAAAAAATAATCGTAAACCCCACGGGTGAAAACCTCCCATTGTTTTAAATGGGAGCACAATCCCGTGGGAGGTTAGAAAATAAATAAAAAATAAATATTGTGACATTTTGACAGAACAAAACATCAGTTTTTTATTTTAATACTAATATTCCATCATAAAGTAACATCTGGGTTTCTACTCAGCGAAAATATTATACATTGTATAATTACAGTGCCACCGACACGATTAAACACAGGCCGCTTTGCTGATTATGACCGTAGCATTGCGATCTCAACGATGTCACATAATAAGACGGGGTCATAAAACTTACTGAAGCATAGACGATATATTTGACATGACAAATATGCACCGCGGGACTTTTTTTAATCCAAAAATTTAAAAAATGCAGGAGATTAGAGGAAACTCTCCTTTTAAATTGAAGTTCACAAAGAAAAACATATCCAAATCTAACCCGATCTGCCTCTGTCATAATGCTAGTGTCAAAGACTTAAATCATTATTAAGTACTTCCTTTCTTATTTGAAATGCCTAATATATCTCCATCAAATGTACTAGTATTCTTCATATAATTGTTAAAAATACGATGCGAAGAAATCAATAATTTTCAATATAATGACATCATTAACAAAATAAACTCGAATTCAAAACATAATGACCATCCTCCAACAACCTAAACATACCGCACCTTCTGGAAAAATTCTCCTCCGTAATTTGCCCAGTCAAGAACCATTATAGAAATTAAATCAGCAGAAAGGACGATATAATGATAAGACCTGAAAAATGCCCCACCCAGTTTTGATAAGAATTTGAAAAATTAATACTGTAACTTTAACTGTTAAAAACTTACGAGATCATAACTGTTTTAATACTAGGATTAAAAAACTTAAATCAAGTCAGAATGCAGTTACTAAAATAAACATTTTAAGAGAATGTTTCAGCTTACTTGAAGTAAACAGGATAACGCACTTATCTCTTCTTAAGCAACCGTACATAAAAAGATACATACTGGGTGGGTGGGGGTATAAGAAATTTTAATAGCTACGAGTTTGCTGTAAAGTGAAATTGAAAGTAACACATTGAATGTTTTACCAAAGAATCAACTGCATTTCGGCGTTATTTTCAAGTTGATAGTGTTTAAGCGGCATTTTCAAAGAAAAAAATGTTTGGTTCCTCAAATGTTAAAAAGGCATGAAAGACACCTCTGAGCAACGCAACTACTAAAAATTAATAACTTGTTTATGTAAGAATTAGTTTCTGCTTTGACGCGATCGGTACGCTCGGTAGCTCAGTGGTATTTGAGGTCAAAATCTTAAAGGCA
Source organism: Mercenaria mercenaria (assembly GCF_021730395.1). Taxonomy (NCBI): domain Eukaryota; kingdom Metazoa; phylum Mollusca; class Bivalvia; order Venerida; family Veneridae; genus Mercenaria; species Mercenaria mercenaria. The sequence continues at coordinate 63,642 of NW_026462985.1, read as the reverse complement.
TTATTCTGTCAATTACGAACAATCATACTACTTTGATGATTAAAAACACTAGACTTTCGTACCATATTTTGTATTTTAATATCGAGTTTAAATATTCCGAACCATTTATCTATGCTATTTTCTTTCATTTACTATATGTCCGTTACATGTTATAAAATGTGTTTTGTACTAATGATGCAGAAAGCCTACAATCTGTATGTACTTAACGTACCATTCGATAAGTGCTTTTTCATTAATTGTAGAATAAATGCCATGTTTTACTAGACCGTTTAAAATATTTTCTTAGTATGAAGTTTCATAAATAAGCGGTCGGAGATTGAACCCACGACCTCACATATAAGAAGTGGGTGCGGTTTAGGCTGTCTGCTCTGTTAGTGAATACTTTTTTGAAATAAACATTCATCAATCCGAAAATGGAGGTGATAAAATTTAGAGGTGTTATGCCGTTTTTCGTTTCCTAAAATAACAGTACTAATCTTAAATATCGGGGAATATAGTGATTGTTACGGTGGCACAGAGGTCACATAATATAAATATTATATGGCAGCGTACGTGTTTGACATTGATATTGTCAACCCGAGGGCAGAATGTTACCCGAGGAGAAATAAAGATTATTGTATTTCATACAAATACGTGAGCAGACAATAATTATTTCGGGCGGACGTATTAGATCTTAAACGCGCACATACTTGTATTGAAATAGCTGCGCAAATATCAATATAAAATATATATGAGCCGCGCCATGAGAATACCAACATAGTGGCTTTGCGACCAGTATGGATCCAGATCAGCTTGCGCATCCATACAGTCTGTGCCAGAGTCTATGCTGTTCGGTTTCAAACCCTATAGCAATAAGAGAAACCGTAAGCGAACAACATGGATCCTGACCAGACTGAGAGTATGCGCAGGCTGGTCTGGATCCATGCTGTTCGCAAAGCCACTAAGTTTGTTTTCTCATGACGCGGCTCATATATCCTCGCACATGTAAAAATGTATCACTCGCCGTGTTGGAAAGTACCGGTGTTTTGACATTCTATTGTGTAAGCACTTACCAGCTATTACCTGCGAACATATTGCTTAATACGTGCGCAGATGCTATCTTTATATCAATACACGCAGGTATTAGATGGCATGTGAGCACGAAACAAATAAAAACATAAACAGGTAATAAAACATCTATGCCACATCTGTGCTACCGTAGGTAGTACTAGCCTCGCAGTGTATATGTGGTTCCTTCAATGTGTATTATGTATACGTCATGAGCATAAACAACACATAGGTTTTGTTTTATGCAACCTTTTAAGTTAATCCTCCAGCAAAGAACCTTAAACAAGAAATATCTTTAAAAATGATGGTCGGCGAATTGTAATAAGGAAAGAAGTTTATGAATTTTTCATCTAACATTCATCTTTCATCTAACATTTTGCAAAACAAAACACCGTACTTTACCAATTTAAATGGTTCTCTTTTAATTTTTCGCAAAGGTTTCGTAGGGTTGCAATTTTGTTTCGTTTATCCTTAGACGAATAATTACAGCAGTAGTTTGATGAAGATTCATGAAGCGGTTCATGAGAAGAGGTCATTAAACGTGTTTATATTTTTAGCTAAATTGGTCCCTATCCCCATTTGTAACAAAATAGCAAGAGACCTTACGATATTGTTACACATCGAGTTTGATAAAAATCCATTACATATTAGTGGTTAATGCGAAGAAAGGCATATCTACTTTTAGGTATAGTGGTCCCTAATAGGGCCCATGTTCCTATATAAATAAATTTGGAAGAGGACCTTATAATGATGCTCCAGACCAAGTATGACAAAGATCCACCAAGCTGTTCATGAGACGCTGTATAAAGGCATTTCTAGTTTTAGGTCTAGCAGCCCCTACAAGGGGTTAAATGTCCCAGCTGAACAAAGTTGGCTGCGGGCCTAATAAAGATGCTACAAATCAAGTTTGATTAGAATACATGAAAAAAAAAATCAATTAAAGGACTTTTTTATTTATTATTTTTATTTATTTCTAAAATAGGCCAACTGATCCCGCTTTAACAAATGCATATTCGCTATTCATGAATCTTTGGACATTGACGTCACACCTATAAAAAAGTGAAGGTCAAGCAAAACATACAATTGTAATTATTTCAATATTTCTGTTTCATAAGCAAAGTTTGACCGTAGTCATATCACACAGATAAACTGTATGCAGCGTACCTTCATTTCAGTGTAATGAGATTAAGTCATTATATAGCACATATATAATAAAACAGATTTCAACTGAGTTCAATATTTGCATACCATACTAAAGAAAGATATTCATATATAATAAATCAGTTAAATAATTTATAACAAATATATCAAAGCAAACATGTACTCATTTTAATATGCAATCTGAATAAGTCACAAAAGCAAGAAACCTTTTCATATACAGACGACAGTTGTAACAAGGAAAATCTTTTAAAAAGCACTTCTCTACATAAAAGACTCTTATCACACCCTTATTCATGTGATACGCAGACCGTATTCAGCTCTTTCTTTAATTTGATATATGCTGGTATTTGAACAGGTTTTTATCATATTTATTAAACTTACTTATCATTTTGAGATATATCAATATTCTTGCTAAATATACTGAGCCAAAGTTAGCTTTAAAACTGTGAACAGCGTCGTTTAGGATAAACGCTTTGTCTACATTTCACTCAGCGTAGCACAATCAACAGAGTGAAAGAAATTGACACTCTCGTCCAATCAGGCAGAGTGTTGCATAAATCTTCCATTTTGATAAATTATCTATAATGCGTTATCAAGTAGTTTGATTTGCTAACTGAAGTCACGTGGCATAGGTAACGAAAACGAATTTAGACGGCGTCGCCGAAAAATATTAACTTAATTGTTGTTTACTGTAGCTGTACCTTCTCAATCTGTGTAGAATGTTTAACTTGACTTTTGAGTATGGAAAAGTGGATTCTAGTCAAGTGCAAAGCGGTCGTCTGCTTTTCATTATGAAACCTTGGCCTTTATTTATCATACAAACAATTTATCAATTCCGTCCCGCTGAATGTAATATTCAGTATCATTTTAGACAAGCTCATAGGCTATGATATCTTTTTGCATTTTTTGACAATGTAGTGAATATCCTATGTTCAATATCCTCTGTAAAATCTCTCAAACAGACTGGCTTTTGTCTTTATGGAATTAAATTCGAAAAAAGGGGAATGTAGAAATATATCTATCATCAGTCTAGTGGCTAGTCTATTTCATTTTAAGAACATAAAGTGATCTATGAAAATATCATTACTTTGGTATATCCCAGGCGGCCTTATAAAACGTATTACCGTCTGAAGGCTATTTAACGCTTCCATAGAATCAACAGGAAATTTCCCTTAATATAAGTTCCAAGTGCATGTATATTAATTCTTACTGATTTAAAAGTACTAGATATCGCGTGAAATGTTTATTTTTTTATTTAAAAAGATCAGCTCCGCCACGTGATATATGAGCCGTGCCATGAGAAAATCAACATAGTGGCTTTGTGAGCAGCATGGATCCGGACCAGCCTGCACATCCGCGCAGTCTGGTCAGGATCCACGCTGTTCGATTTTAAAGCCTATTGCAATGAGAGAAACCATTAGTTAACAGCATGGATCCTGACCAGACTGCGCGAATGCTCCATGCTGGTCGAAAAGCCACTGTGTTGGTTTTCTCATGGTGCGGCTCATTTATTTTAGGATATTTCTGAAATATGTAGGTATGCAGCGCTCAAAATATAAAGTATCTGACATCAGAGGTATATGCTAACACTTTTAGACAATATCAGAAAAGATCTTTGGAATGATTTGATGAAGCTTGTGTTATTTCCGAGTGCAAACATTTTTTCGTAGATGAAAAGCTGGCATGTCTTACAAAAGCCCAGGTATTTTCAAATCATTCGAAGAAAATGAACATTGACCCCATATTAGCAAATAAAAATGAAGTCCACGCTGATACATTTAGACGGCGTAGTAGCCCCTGCGCAAGACAAATGCGACTTTCTTTTCCGAGTTTAACCTATGTACTTTCATTTTCACTGCTTCCGCGAAAAGCTGAAGGTCGTCTGACGTCATTTCTTGCGCTGTCAAAGACGTATGTATACCTGGCGAGATTGTTTTAAAATAAAAATATGTCGGTCGTCCTAGGGATAAAAGCCATGAATATTGGAGGGGGTTGTATTGTAACATTATACTGTTGTTAAAACTTGTTTACAACAATAACCTCCAAAAGTCAAATAGTTAAAAATCTCAAAACACTGAAAGTGGCCTTTTATACACCAAACTTATTAAAAACTGTTATCTGATTTTATCAAAAATATGCAACCGCAAAGGCAATAATAAGCTAGATTTATGGCCACCGATCTATCGCTATCAAATAAGGGGCATGCAATGTTCACGACACTTAATTGACGCAACTGGACGGTGAGGGTACGAGTCTAAAAATGTGGTGGAATGGACCTGTCGTGAAGTATTAAAAAAAACACTTCAAAACTCTAATTCATGATGAAGCATAAATTATGTCTCCAGGAAAATTCTGAAAAAAATTCATCCTCAAAATGTTCCTGTTACGTCAGGTACTTGCACGAAATGAGCTTAATGATGTTAAGGTATCCAAGACACTGTCCGAGGTAGCGAAAAGTTGCAATTATCAAATAAAACACAGATATGTATAACTTCATTATATTAGATTCATCTATTATATCACAAATGTAAAATAATATTCTTGACAACTAATTTAAAATATCATGTACACATTTATATACATGTATCCTCTTGACAAATTTGCACAAAACATACAGAATTTACATTATGGTGGTTTTGTAGTTGTTGTTGTTGTTGTTGTTTGCTCGAATTGAGAAAATCTTAAGTTTTCAAACCCATAGATATTTTAAGAAAATTAGGCAAACGAAAAGGAGAATCCATATGCCGAGTCCAGGTTTTGTGTTATATTTCCGGTTAAATGACGTCATGCCTTTACTTCCGGTTTGTCAGACGTGTAGAATTTCCTATGTCAAAATAACTCTAGGTGAAACATTTTTTATAAATCTTGATAATCATTGTACTTGTATTATGCTGCTTTCTGAATTCGGATAACAGCAAAATCCAACTTCGGTATCGGTCTATCAACTGATTTATCAATATTTTGTCAAGAAAATGGCAATGTATCAATTACGGAGTCCGCAGAATACCAGTTATAAATCGATAAATATATGATAAATTAAATGGCAATATCGATGCCGTTTACAGAGATGTAAATGCTGACTGAGAGTTCTGTTCTGGTCCGTTCTGTTCTGTTCTGTTCCGTTCTGTTCTAGTTAAATATCCATTAAATGATAGATGGTATTTCATCAGCAAAGGGGAGAATTTCCAATGTCCAAAGACTGACACAATTTGTTAGATTGGGTTCCTTTGGCTTTAAACTGTTGTTGTCTTTTGAATAACACGTATATGAAGCAAAATGCCGTGCTGTATTCTGTTTACCGCAAGGAGACGTATATTTCTCTTCGACCTGAAATATAAATTATTTAATTCGAACACGTATACAAATATGAAATCATCTAGCAAAACATCTCTATTAAAACACACAAACACACACACATTTTGTGCGCACACGCACTGTCGCACACACGTGCAACGCACATACATATAAATGATTATTTTGTTGAATACAATTATTATTCATCAGGTGATTTTATGACACAGACATGTACCTTTTTGTGTTCCAATAGTATTTATCAACAAGTAGGATTAATATTAAATATGATATTTGTATGCAAACAAATACAATGTTAATTTGTAACAGTGCATTCTTTAAAAACATCTGAAACATGATGAAAACTCATGAAGTTCTCATTCTACAAGCAGGTTTTTGTTTGTTTTTGTTTTTGAGTTTTACGCCATTTTTCAACAATATTTCAGTCATGTAACGTCGGGCAGTTAACCTAACCAGTGTTCCTGGATTTTGTACCAGTACAAACATGTTCTCCGCAAGTAACTGCCAATTTCCCCGTATGTCCAGACTTACTCAAAAAGAAAAAGTTTGTGAAATATGTATGTTAAAATGTACTTGACCTAGAATCATAAAACATTAGATGATTGTTTAATAGCCTGTAAAGTGTTAGGATTTTAGTCAGCTAGGCCAGAGTTATGGCTAACTAAGTGAAAAATACACATAAGGTTCTTAAAAGTTTGTTTTGCAAACATCTTAAAATTATCTAACCTGAGTCATAAAACCATGTTACAGTGACAGAAGGGGGGGGGGGGGGCGTGGTGGGAGCACCTGTGTCCTATGGACACACATATAATTTTGAACAAAGAAATGAAATAACAGTGCTTTCCTTTGAATTTTTACCCTAAAATGAATTTTAACCTTTAACATCAGGGCTGATCTAGACTCATGTCTGATGATATCTTTAATTTTGACATTGACCAATATATATAATTATAAAACTTCAAGTAGTATCTATTAGATACTAATAATGACGAAGTACCTTTAAACTATGAAAAGTATTGCAAACATGCTATTTCTGCGATCTTTTACACGAATTTGACCTTTACCCTTTGATATAAGCTGTACCAATCACTGTTTTTGAAATTAAATCTGCACCACTGCTGACATTACCTTATAAATAAACATAAGAAATTTCTTTCATGATTATTTCAACAGTGATATCGCATGTTATAAATACTTTAAAGTGAATAATGATCAGTTTTACTAGTAGTAACAAAAATACTCCAAACCAATAAAGAAAAATCATTGCAAAAACGCTGTTTTGCGATTTTTAAAACAAATTTGACTTTGGACCTTTGATAATAGGTTTGTCATTTACTTTTTTGGATAAGACCTACATAGCTGGCCTTGCTTGACATGTATACATTAAAGTAAATTGGTAACAGTGAATTATACAGACAAGCCATTTTAGTACAAAGTAATGAGTAAGTATGCTACATTTTGAGAATTGTTTAATCAGTAATGACCCCGACCTTCAATACCAGGTTTGCCATTGGCAATTTTCTCTTCCATGACATCATGTGCATACCAGACATCACGTACAATTTATTCATTAAAATGTATTGATATCATTGCCTAATATCGGCAAGATTTTATCAACAAAGAGAAAAGATAAAGAGCTATTATTTCCATTCTTTTACTTGAAAATGACCTTTGGCCCTTAATATCAAATTTGAACTTGTCTGATTTCAGACAATATACATGTATTTATTACTGATATTGTGGGACATATATACATTAAAATAAATCATCAGCAATTACTAATAATGAAAATAAGATATCTGCAAGATATAATCAACAAGGAAAAAAGTTAAAGAGCTGTTATTTTCATTCTTTTACTTGACAATGATCTCTGACCTTTAATATCACATTTGAACTCATTTCAGGCAAAATTTTTATTACTGACATTGTGGGACATATACACATTAAAATAAATCACCAGCAATTACTAATTATGAAAGAAAATCTGATATTTTTTAAACAGGAAGTATTCATGCGATTTTTTGAACAAATTTGAACTTTGACCTTTGATATTAGCATTACCCTTGGCAAATTTTGGGTTACATCTGCACTGCTGACTTTGCCTGACATACACACATTAAAACGAATTAACTTCAGTGACTAATAATGTGAAGACGGATAAAAAGATGAGAAAAAGTAAAGGTAACATTTTTTCACATTTTTTTGCATGAAAATTAACTATGACCTTCAATTATCAGGGTTAACCTTTCCTTTTTGCAATAATATTTGTATAATTTATGGTAACTAAATACCCTTCCTTAACTAATACGTTTCACAAAACAGATACAATTCCTATGAGAGCAAAAATTTTACCTTTTGTTTTGTTATGTTTATGTAGTCAAAATGTCTGTAAAATTGCTGACTAAAATTTCAGAATTGAAAAATGCACGATTCTCTCGTGTAACGGCACTCTTTTTAATATATCTATAGGCTCACGCAGTTCATGGTGAACTGTAATTGATTATTTGCTGAAATAGTGCGTAAATTAAGGAAGTACATATATGGTTGAAATTTAGTAACAAAAACATAAAAAGTGAATGTCTTTAAAAAATCAAAAATTAAAAGTTTTGCGTTAAGAATATTAGTTAACTGTACTTTGATGCTTTGTGACATTGAACGACTGAGGAATTAGCGAGAAAGTTAGTGATTGTAAATTAAAAATTAAGTCAAGTAATTCTATGAACTAGGCAGTGTAACTAAAAATACAAACTTCATGTAGGAACTATCTATTTTAGATATATGTATAGTTAACGGCATCAAAGTACGTAGACTGAAAAAATTATTAAAGTATCATTTTCTAAAAAAAAGTTATTTGGGCTGAAAAAAAATGATCCCGGGTAAAATATTTGGAAAAATGGTGACAACTCCGCTAAGACTTTATGGAAGGCTTCGGTGGCTATTGACCTAGAACCTCATGCAAACCATGCACATTTTACCTCTATGGAGTGAATAAGCATGCATAATTGCCACATGGATTAGCATTCTGAATAGAAAACTATATAAAGTTCAAATAAGTTAAAGCCCTGGGGAAAGTGTGACATTTTCTGCGGTGAAATTTGTCAACAAACAGATGATTTTCAACAGTCAGAACCAACAGAATTTCCCATGGTGAAATATGTTGAAAAGGCTACTGTCGGAAAGCGAACAATCTCTACTGTCCATATATGTATGCGTCAAAGTATGGGAAAATATCTAGAAATATATATGAGGAAATCAAAGAAATCAATTTCATGACTGTTCGATGCATGACTGTGTTATCATGCATAACATTTAACATAGATAGGATACTTTTCCTTTGCACTGATATAACATGAACAGGATTAGGATTAACAAACGGTGATCACTCAACAATTTTACTAAAGTATATAAACAGATTGTTTCCCCTTGTGTAAAGAAGGCTTAGGGTAAGTCTCTATATGAACGGTATAAAGAGATGTAACACATATAGATATCTACTGCGTTAGTCACATAATAAAATGTTTCGTAAATACGTCAATAGTTGACATCTTGCTCAGAATGAACGGCAGAAATGACAAATAACACTGAAGAAAGTACATTAATATTCAAGTGACGTTTTTGTTTTGAAATATTTCTATTTTGACTTCATATAAGTATGGAGAATTGTTATTGTACCATTTTCATAAATATAAACTGGGTAATTTCACTTCCTTGTTCCGTTGAATGCATGTCATTGGCACTAGTCGGAACAGACTTTAGTATTGGATTTAATTTTGTTTTTATATGCATCTGTTAGATATCTATGCAAGTGCTATATTAGAAAATCATCTCGTTTATTATATTTGAAATACTTAGTATAGTTTTATTGAAGAAATAATATATCTCATTTAGTGATTTGTCGATGAATAAATCATTGTTTGAAGTTCAGGTGCATAAGTGGGGCGGTGGTCTAGTGTTGCAAATCATGAAAAGGGCGCTATATAAATCTAGTTTAACATAACAACAAGAGCAAATCACTAAATGAGATATATTGTCAGAATAATTTGTATGTTTGATATATTGATAACGTAACGCATTAAGCACAGATAGTGCTTGACTCCCTTTTCATGCTATCATTGCTATAATTATTGTTGAATTGTAGTTAATAATAGAATTTGGGTCATTTGTGGCTGATTTGGGATCATTATGTGGATGACTGGGTCCCAGCTTCGCACATTATGTCATATACAAAAGTTAAACGGAACCAGATATTTGATAGAGCAAGTACTCGTTGTAAAACGTTATGTTTAAATTTGGACCAATCAGAAACAAGTTCTAAAAATAGCACGTCTGCTGAGGTATAAATAGGTAGATGGATGACAGAGAGGGCATTCGGTACCAAACGGTCGAAGAAAACACATCGAGGATTCAACTTATAATTTATCCCAGTACCTTGATAAGGAGACTATTGCAGTTACCCTGTCAGGGCGAATAAACTATTAAAAAGAAGACTTTGGAAGTTCATAGACTAAAGAAGAGTTGCAGAATTTCAACAAAGTTTCGAGCTATAGGGCCAGCGCATAGGAGTTTTACCTTTATGGTAGTGGAATGCTATAGACTATAGCAAATATAGGCTGAGCATCGGAAAGCTGAGACTGAGCCCCAGAGTTTGGTAATCTACTGAGAGTAGGAGAGTTCCATCTTACAGACGGTTCAGCATTACTGGCGAAGTACAGCCAAGGAATCGGGGATATACCTATATGGTAGTTGAATGCTACATATGATAGCATAATGGCGCTGAGCATCCGGTAGTCAGGACAATCTAATAGAGTTGAGAGGACAGAGGCCGAGCATCTATGCGATAGGACTCGTATGTTGGTGATTCAAAGACATTGTCTGACTGGAACTTCGACAAAAAGGCCAGTCAAGTATAGAGTCTCCAGCCTATAGGAGTTTGAGCTAATTGAAAATTGTTAGTTTGAAACATTAAATGATTTGCCTGATCCCTGAAATTGTCTAGCTCATAATAGAAATCATTTACGAATCATTGGTACACGAATCATTTAGGCAAGGTAGCCAGAGGAAAATTCTATATATGAGATATTTGGTCTCACCAGCTCTACGTTTTAACAAAGGACATTCTACATCATTTGTCAGCTAGTCTAAGACCTTAGCGATTGGACCTAAACCATTGTTCAAGATAATAAAGGCGTAGGCACTTCCCTTGGTCATATAACCAGTATCCTGACATATATTATTTCGATTCTAACGCGTTACATAGGACATCCTTTACGGCATTCATTAAATATTAGCCCGTTTTCAATCAGTTTCTTTTCGAGCGTGCCGCTATGCTGTTTGACGCTAGGACGTAATAATTGTGACGTCAGAACAGTGAATTGTTGAATAATAATTCACTGTTTTCAGCCTTCTTTGTTTTAATTGCAAATGAATCGGATCGTATAGGAATTGATCATTTTATTAAATGTGTAAATTACTAGGTCGACCGTTTTAAGTGATGAGGAAGCATAGAAGCTGTTTTGTTAATTCTGTTTGACAACGCTCCTCCGACTACCTCAATAGCAAGAGCACCAGACTTTGAGATGTCGAAAGGTCGACCACTCGAAGAAGTGAATATAGCATTGCGTCGAAGTTATTCTACATTAAAGATGGCAACGTTTTATGACCTTGTTTCACTTTCCGTATATTTGTTTTGAGACTTACTTTAGTACAAAAATGTCCATAACAGAGGTAGATCCCTATTAGAATGTATGTTGTCAATAACAGAACACTTGTTTTAACTTCAGTGCAATTTCTAGATATTTCAGCATTTGGATTTTTAAAACAGTGCCACTTAATCATGTGATAAACAAAATAAACAAGCACAAATTTATTCAATAATCTGTATTTTTGAAATAATAATGCTACATTTTACTCATGATTTTGTGCAGATTGCCTATAATGATTTAATTCTGAAATTGAAAGATTGTATAAACTAATGTTCATCGAAAAAAAAATCGATCTGATCTACTACAAAACTGAGTATACGATACGTATTTTCTTGCATACCGGATTTTATCCATGCCGGCCAAACCCATTTGGCTCCGCAAATATCAGATGACTCTCGTGCTGTTAATGACAACTAGTGGTTCATGCACTGATCATATACTGTTTATGTAAAAATACGAAAAAAGCAGGTACCTTGATAGTTTCTCTCCGTACCTTATAGTATATTTCTCAATTCAAATACGTTAGTTTACCTTGAGAATATAACGTTACGCTACAATCGATAAAACTAAAGTGGAACTTTGTTATTGTGCGTAACGCATAACATCATGACGTCATTTCTGCTTACGGACGTTAATTTCCCGCGCTTTGTGTTCATTCTCTTCTATAGGAATGAGTGCTACAAAGTAAGTATTTATACCTGTTATTTGTAAAATACGGTATGCAAGAAAACTAATCTGCAAGAATAAAATGCTAAAATTAGAGAAGCTAGGTGGTAACAAAATGTTACGAGTGCGGCCGTAACGTCATGGAAATTTCCGATTGACTCTTTTTTGTGATTTGGAATATTGGTTGCGGCCATGACGTCATTCGAATTTCCGCGATAACCGCGCTCATTGTTTTATATAGGTTATGACGTGTCGGGCTCCAATTATTCTCTACGAGGGCGCAGCTCCCTCTGTTGTTCTAGGGCATTGACCTGTCCGCCATATTATTGCGCAATTTTAAAGCCATGGGTTTTTCCCCGTAAGGGCAAATTCCCAAAATGTCCGAGCTATACATCTGTGGTGCCCCACTGTGTTTCTTTATTTATTTGTTTTGTCCTTGCGTGTTTGCATTGCGTGAGTGTGTGATGGTCGTGTGCGCGTCCACGTGCTGGGTTTACGTTTCTGGAGGCTGCGTTTTTTTGAACGTGGCTTCTCGTGTTGGATATTCATCTTCATGTTTTGCAAACATGTTTGCATACTCGAGAGCTTCTGCTTAAAAACTGGTACTTGATAACGTACGAATCTGACTAAGAGGTATCACTCCGCTCTTAGAGTGGATTAAAATGTTTGCTGTTAAACCAGTGTAAATGTAAATAAATGATTTTTTTGTTTTAAGTTGAGTTTAAAGCCATTATTTTATCTGGAGACCATACAGCTTCATTGTGTACAGCCGCATGAATACAGCTGCGGATATCTCTTAATTACATTCATGTACTTATAATACGAGTAATTGTTAAGTTTTGCTCAACCCGGGCTAGACAACGTGGGAACACAAACTACCGTCCATGAACAGGCTCAATGAAATCGAGCCTGCAACATTTTCGTTTATGCCGTTCTGGGCGACCTGTGGTTTTCCACTTTTTTATTTTAACGTTAACAGTATTACAGAGGCACAAATGATATCATTTTGATTCTTCAGCGTAAGATTTGACATCTGGCGATATTTTGCTTTTTGAATTTTAAACTATTCCACGGAAATAAAGATTACAATTGGGTTTGATATATACATGCAACAGCACATCTGTTTTATTGGTGCATTTAAATGAAATAATAAATACTAGTAATTGCCTACTTGTGATTGTGATGTTCTTCCTGTTTTACTCTTTCCATGTCATTATAAGGTTCGATTTGGAAAAAAGGTAGGTATATCATTCAACGTACATCGTTATAAGTTGCAGAACGATGACTCAACGTGGCTATAATTAAATTGCTTTAAACTTTACATTTCACATGTTCGTATAAATCAAATAACAAAACATAATAAGTGTTTGGCAAATACGTAAAGTCTACGCAGCAAGTCTACTATATATAATACATTCTATTTGATAAAGACTTAGATATTTAGTCATGTAACAGAACAATTGAGCCACACCATGCGAAAAGCAACGTAATGCATTTGCGACCAGCATGGATCCAGACCAGCCTACGCAGTCTTGTCAGGATCCATGTTGTTCGTTAAGGGTTTGAAAGCGAACAGCATGGATCCTGACCACAAAAAGCGAACGACTCAAGTCCAAATTTACCAACCTATATGTACTTGTACGTCTTTAATTAAACTGATTATGCAGAAGTCAAATAAGACTTTTAAAAGAATAACCTGTCACAGTTTTATCGATTATTTACCGATAAATCATAAAGACCCATATTCACTTAATCATGAGGTCTGTTGAAAAGTTTCTTTTGTGATCAGCAGATTTCAGCTCCTACACACTAAAGTTTACTTTTTATTTGACTTTTCGTTCGAGAGAGATCTTATATTTTAAATAGTGACATAAAGGATTTCAACATAGTCAAAGTATGAATAAAAGGTAATAGGTATTGCATTTAAAATAGTCATTAGGAACATGTTAGTTTGAATTTGTAAATGGGTTTTTGAAATCATAGAACGGCTATAAAGTATCTGTCCTGCATTCGTAGTTGTATCGATTTTATCCTTTAGTCTGGATATGGGATAAACATATATCGTAACAGTCGAAAAATAAGACATTGTGACGATGCATGGTTATTTTAAAACTTCCTGAAAGCACAACTAAAATATAGTGACGTTTCCTTACTGCTAAATTGCTAAACTGCTAATAACCGAGGTTTATTTAGCAAACAATTATCACTTTTAAATTGTAGTTTGATCTGTTTATTTAATGATGATATACTGAGTAATGAATAGTGTGGTGGTACTTCGGTTTTTATTGATGGAACCTTAACCCTGTTCAATAAAAACATACCAGTAACGAAGCTGGGTGGTAAAATAAGGATTTGAACTTTTCTGTTTAAAAATATTTGTAACGAACTTGGGCTGTATAAGGTATATTAAAATACACCAGTTAGGATTCAGACCTGTGAATTTTCAGTCAAAGGTACCAGTGACAAGAATGGGCTCATTCAAATGTATTAACCATGCTCACCTTGCTAACAATTGTTGGGACAACGTTAAAATGCTAACAGGCGTTATGTAATATCTGAATCTTAGCTGAATGTATGAATAATAGTACCTGACACAGTTGACATAACCTGTTTATTAGTACAAACAGGACGTTTTTGTGCATTTTATCGTGTAACATACAGAAACACATTATCTGTCTGTATAATTTTGTGAATCAATTTAGTTGTAGCGCCGATATACAAGCTATTATTTCGTTTTGTATTGACGTTACACTTTGTATAATTTTAAAGCTTTTGGATTAATGTTTAGTTTAATTTTATAGATTTATTTAATTCCTGAACATTATATCTTACAGCAACTTCAAATACCCTCGGTGTTTTGCGTATTATAAACATGATAGTAAATGTTTGCATAGTAAGGTTGAATATAAAATCGCACTTCTACTTCTTGCTACTGACCTAGCCTTCATAGCGGCGTGGTTAAATTCCACCACAGGTGTGAAAGGTCCTGGGTTCGATTCCCTTTCAGGCCTGAAGTCGTTTCAGCCTGTTACAATTGCTAGGTCAAAACAGATAAATTAATATTGCAGAAACATTCTTTTAACAAAAGGAAACAAGATCGGATGTCCTTATATTGTTTCAATGGATGTAGGTGCAGATTGGAAAAGCCAAAACGTCAAATATTCCCATCCGCAATCATATGAAACGTAATGTTACGTTCTTTCATAGAATAACGTTTTTATGTGAGATTATATACTTTAAGGAACGAAGGGGAACCCCCAAGGTATTTGATTTTATCTTGTGTAAAATCTTTTCATAGATGTAGCCCTTTATACGTCATTTAAACCACGGGAGTCCTCATTTAGCCCGGGATATAAAATGAGGGGTAAGTGATTTGAAGTCAGCGACCTTATACCTCTATGCCATAGAAAGCCCCTAGTTGGTATTTCATTCTAAATAAGTAAAGATCGGTGAAATTGCAAATCATAAAAATGTCTTCACTTTTCTCATAGACAATTCTTTTTTTCCTGATGTTTGGATGTTCTTTGCTTTACAATTGTCCAAAATTGTAATAATTAGTTTATATGTTATGAAATGCATATTATTCTACACAAATTGTGAGTTCATTTATTTCTAAAATTGCAATTAGTACAACTTTGATGTAGGACGGATGAAAAGACAAAACATACAGAAAAGGTTTTCAACAATATGCTAATGAAGTTAAAGGTTAATGGTAGATTTTCCGGAAGCCCAGGACACCCAAAACACAGCCACATAGTCATGCATCACAAAATAGGCCATCAACGAGAAGCTGTAACGAAAAAATATTGTAGACGGTTTGCTTCAAAATTCCAACAACAAGTATATTTTAACTATATGCAAAATACAAAAAATGGGGACCGTAAGAATTAGGGGTGGGTAAAAAACGTGAAAAATATTTTCAGTGACTCCATAGCTTGCAGCAAAAAGGGGAAGGATAACCTCGTGGCGATGGATACTATAGCATAGTCGAAGAAAATGCCATAATCATTTAAAAAAAACAGACACCATTATATTTCAATAACAAGTGTTTTTCAAAATTGTGCCTTATTGCTTACACCGACAAAGCCCTTTGTTGATCTGGAGACGGGAACTTGCACCAACAGAACTGAAAGCGACTGGCACAATTTGAAAGCTGAATTCCCTAGGTTTGACACAAAATCTTCTTTAGATACCTTTCCGTATTTATGTGGAAGAGAATACACTCGGGGAGGACCTGTTCATGGAAGTGGTGTTTTTGCCACTGACCGTTCCAAGGCGGTGCCCCACTGTGTTCCTTTGTTTGTTCGTTTGTCCTTATGTGTTGGTTTTGTGTGTGTGTGTGTGTGTGTGTGTGTGTGTGTGTTCCTTTGTTTGTTCGTTTTGTCCTAATGTGTTGGCTGTGTGTGTGCGTGCGTGTGTGTGTTTGTGTGTGTGTGGTGCACGCGTCTGTGTGTTGTGGGTTTCGTTTTGAGGAGGCTGCGTTTTTGGTGCGTGGCATTCCCTGTTTGATATTTGTCTTTGTTTTCTTTTTGAGATTATGCACACAGGCGTTGCATGAAAGTGATTCATTGACGATACTGTGTTTAAATAAATTACATTTTTGAATAACATTTAAAAAGTTAGGAAGTTAACATTTTTTGTTCGGATGTTAAAAATTAGCATTTATGATTTGGGTTGGGATTTTAATTCTGTTCATAGATCATGGAGAGGAAAAGAGTAATAAAATAAAGGTAAGAAAATCATTTAGAATTAGACTATATCATGCTTAAATCATTCAGCCTATATCGGGGCTGCCGCCCAAAACCCCCGCCGCTTTTCATTAGTCTTAAACCATTGAGCATTGAAACAGCGGAATGCTAAACACAAACTTCAAAAGGCCCCCGCCCCCTCCCTCTATACACATCTTTCTGAAAGAACCCTAACATGGTTAACCCTCAGAGTAACCTTAAAGTCCGAGTTAACCACTCAATGACGGTTGAAAGTCAAATGGCGAATGTGTTTTGAGACATTTTAATATTTAGCCCGCCCGCTTAGCTCAGTAGATAGAGCGTTGGTCTACGGATCGCGGGTCGTGAGTTCGATCCTCGGGCGGGGCGTATGTTCTCCGTGACTATTTGATAAACGACACTGTGTCTAAAATCATTAGTCCTCCACCTCTGATTCATGTGGGGAAGTTGGCAGTTACTTGCCGAGAACAGGTTTGTACTGGTACAGAATCCAGGAACACTGATTAGGTTAACTGCCCGCCGTTACATGACTGAAATACTGTTGAAAAACGGCGTTAAACCAAAAACAAGCAAACAAACATTTTAATATTAAGCACAAGATTGTTTCACTAATTTCTGAACTAATGTTTACATTTTGCTTTTCAATTGAAGTAAATATTATCTATACATTGTTCTGTATGAAAATGACCCATTTTCAATGCGGACAGATTCTAAAGTCTAGTCCTTATATAATTTAGGTGATGGTCAGCATGCAGTATGTGCTAATAAGCTTTGACCAGATTTCCTTGATACATGTCTTTATGTTATAGGAAAATAAATGTTCCCTTAAGAAGAACAAGCATGAAATTTTACAAAAATACTATTTTGAAGTAAGCTGGACCCTAAAAAACGTAGACTAGCGATTCGTTGACCTTAACTAGCCTACGAAAAGGCCCCGAAAAGGAACTTTCGTTGTATAAAATATAAAAGAATTTCAAAATAAGATTATAAACTGAATGGGTAATTATTTTTTACACAGTATTTATTCAGTTACTTGTATTGAGACTCAAACATAGATGAGGCCCTTCAAGGAGTGAATAATCCTAATTATTTTGATTATCTATTTATCGAATCACTTAAGCAAGCAAGACCCAGCTTAATGTATTCTATTATTTAATGATATCTTCATTTTGAGGTTCATTAAGATTTTTTATAAAGACAAGTTTCAACATAATTATAAATAGTATGTTTTAGAGAATAGTTTGCACTAGTTTTAATCTCAAATCAGGTTTACAGTTTTAATAATGTACTTGGGGATACTTATTTTTACTACGAATATATTAGGCAAATAAATAGACATTCAAAAGACAGGATCAAGTTTGATAAACCGGAAGTCATGACGTAGCGTGATGTACTCGGAAAACGTAGTATAAAGTCTGGATTCGATTTTTATGAACTAATGGCTATCTGTGAGTAAGTTTATTACATCGGCATGTAACTGTCTCCTAAAGTCAAAATATGATATTGAAACATCTGACAAAAAAAAACAAGGAAGAATATCAAACAGGGAAAGCAACGTTCAAAAAACGCAGCCTCCCCAAAGACACACACGAACATCTCTCGCACACCACACACAAAAATCGATACAAAAGGACAAAACAAACAAATACAGGAACACAGTGGGGCACCATATTGCATATTTCCCATAAAAAATATTTTAAAATTAGATTCTTTTAATCATGGGCAAATATTTCAAAAACAAGCACATGGACCTATATACTTTATTTCACAACATTAAAGGCAATATGTTTAATGACGACTGTGGGAAGCTTCATTTCATCGTTAAAATGTTATCAAAATTGTGATTTTCCCATAGACTCCCATTTTGAAATTTTGTACGAGATCATTTTATTTTCAAATCAGTCTAACAAAATATTGAAAACACGACCCTATCTTTTTATCTGCCAGATTTTCTAATTTAATTTTAAAGTCTTGATTGAAAAAATATCCGGTCAAACTGGTGGCTTGTCCGGGATCTTTACCAAATTGGCAAATAACTAGCAAAACATTGTTTGCTTGTATGTTGAAATATTGTACATTGTATTATTTTACGTAGTTTTGAAGTACTGAAAATTGTTGAAACGGCGTTCAACAGTGTTTTTTTTTTAATTGAACACTATTTGTGGAATACTGAAAGTTAAGTTATGGATTATGATAAATGGGTTTTATGGGTGAGAGATTAGGCTTAAAAGAAGATGCCTTACTTGAATACGCGCAGAAGAAAGAAGCTGAATGTATTGGGAAGGACGAACGTAGGGAAAGACGCGACGAAAAACGTCGGCGCACAGAAGCTGAAACTGAGGAAAAGAAACGTTTATTCGAGCTTGAAAAATGCAAGTACATGACTATAGAGGCATAGAAGCAGAAGCTTACAGCGCTCTAACTCAGAGATCAAGGAATTGGACATATGCGAATGAAGATCGAAGCTGGAGCGTCAGCCTATATCAAGCCTTCTGCTAAGGCAGCGCATAGCAGAGATCTTATACCAAAGCTTCAAAATTCGAAGAGAACTAAGACAACGTGGATGCTTATCTTGAACGTTTTGAAAGATTTGCACGTTACCAAGAGTGGAAAGAGGATTCTTCTTGGATTTAACGTCGCACCGACACATGATAGGTCATATGGCGACTTTCCAGCTTTAATGGTGGAGGAAGACACCAGGTGCCCCATCCGGGCATTATTTCATCACGAGCGGGCACCTGTGTAGAACCACCGACCTTCCGTAAGCCAACTGGATAGGGAAAGAGGATTCTTGTGCCATAACAAAAGGTTGCAATAAGTACAGATACGAGATATGTAAAGACGTATTGTACAGAATCTTTGAGACAGTGAGGGACAATATGAGAACAGGAATCAAGCAGATAGTGGTCCCGAAGATATATTAGAAACAAGTAATGTCCTTCCTTAGTTGGTGGACATCTGTCCGTTCGCAAGACTGTAGACAGAATACAGTCAAGCTTTCAGAGGCCAGGAATATTAAGCGACAAAGTTTTGTCGTTGATGCAATATTTGCCAGGAAACAGTACCGAATGTAAGGTTCAAAAGGTACCTCTTGTAGAGATGCTAATCACCGATGCTTCATTCAACGTGTTACTGTTGATTCGATTAGGTCAATTTCGTGTCAGAAAAAGGAAACCGTTACCTATTGACCGTAGTTATTTATGCTACATGTATTCCAGAAGCTGAAAACTTAGGGGACAGAGGTAGCCAAATTACATCGCAACTTATGAAAGAAGTATGCAGGCTGGTGTCCCTTAAACAGTTATTTACGACACTTTACAACCCGAAATGTAACGGCCTTTGTGAGAGAAGAATGGAATTCTCAAAAGTATGCTAAAGAAAATGTTCCAGGAGAGACTCGAATACTGGGATAGATATATATCTACTGTATTATTCGCATACAGGAAAGTCCAACAAGCCAGTACAGGATTTTCGCCATTTGAATTGTTATATGGTAGAACATTGAAAAGTCCAATAGAGGCACTGAAGGAACTCTGGACAGAAACTGAAGACCAAGAAACATGGAACATGTGTGAATACGTGCTAGATCTACCAAACAGACTGGAAGAAACGTGCACAATTGCAAAGGAGAGCCTCAGCAATGCACAAGTAGAATAGAAGCATCACTATGACAAAAAGGCAAGTTCTAGTTCTCCCGCCTACATCTCACAACAATCTCATGTTGCAGCGGTATGGTCCATTTGAAGTGGTGGACAAATTTGATGATAAAGTGAAAATAGCGAAAGAGTAGGTGTTTACCACATAAACCTTATGAAGAAATATGAGGATACAGAAGATACGTTCTGTGCAAGTGTAGCAGTTATAGAAGCAGAGAATGAAAGTAAAACAGGTGTAGTTGAGGATGCGATTTTACTGAAATTAGTAAATACCTGTGGCACAGAGACGTATAAAGATGTCTGTGAAAATGAGCAGTTGTCCAGAGCAGCAAGAAGAAGTATTTGATCTGCTTGAAGACTTTAAAGATATATTCACTGATATACTAGGTACAACTAACCTTGAAGAACATAAAATTGAATTGACTGATGAGACACCGATACGTGTTAGACAGTACACTATACCTTACGCAGAGAGAAAAGACGTTGAAGAAGAACCATAGAACCAGCAAATTCAGATTACAACTCCCCGGTTGTTCTTGTGAAGAAGACAGATAATACAAACCGATTTTATATAGACTTCAGGCACATAAATTCACGAGGTTCGATACGGAACGTAACGTAACGGTAACGTAGAGGACTTTATGGCGGATTGCAAGAAGACAAATACTTCACAAAGATAGACCTTACTAAAGGTTATGGGCTGATACTAATTGAAGAAAAGTCAAGGCATTCGACAGCATTCTCTACTCCAGAAGGTAGTTACCAGTTCAGAAATAAATGCCGTTTGGGATGATACATTCTGGAGCAATGTTCAATTTAATGATGAGGAAGTTGTTGGCTGGAATAAAAGATGCAGATAACTATGTTGCCGATGTTCTCGTGAATACCATAACCTGGGAGAGTCACGGATTGATGTTAAGAAATGTATTCACCAGAATACGGGAGGCACAACTAACAGTAAAGCCATCGAAATGTATGATTGGGTGGAATTTCGTTTACTCCTCAAGACAAGATACGTAATGCTGAAAGGACAAAAACTAAGAAGCAACTTAGGTCATTTCTTGGTTTAGCAGGATACTATAGAAATTTCACAGGGTCCTTCACAGAGATCACCGCCTCGCCCCTTTGACTGACCTTACGGGGAAAGGTCGAATAAATAAATTAGTCTCGAGGCCAGCCCATGAAACACTGAAGCAATTATTGACTCGTGCACTGATATAATGTTTCCCAGACTTCTCCAAACTATTTGTGTTGCAGTGCTTCAGATACCAGGATTGGAGCAGAGCTTCTACAAAGGTTCGATGACGAATTGTTTTCTATTGCATATGCAAGCTAGAAGCTATTGGAAAGGGAAAAGAACTACTCAGTTATAGACAGAGAGTGTCTAGCTATGATTTTCGGAATTACAAAATTCCACAAGTACTTCTATGGACAACAGTTTGAACTACAAACTTATCACGCACCTTTGGTCTACATTCAAACATGTAAAGTTAAAAGCGGTCGCATTATGAGACGGGCATTGTTCTTGAGACAAATCTCACTCTCAAACCATTATCTTAGGCGCAAGAAGGCGCCTGGGTAAATCACCGATTCTTCCATTTGCGTACTCATATGAAATAGTTTTAATTCCTAATCGGCGTTTCGAATCCACAGGGGTGGGCGTCAAGTGATAATTATGAAGTCAGCAACAATAACCACTCGGAAATGGATTATATTCTGGTAACGTGTTTTGCTCTGAAAACGCTTTTAAAGTTGTGGGATGTTTTTATCGGTTTTAAACTTGATGCGTTGATTAACATGAAATATGTAATTAGCACATCAAGTATTTTGAGAGAAACACATCCGTGTAATTTTAGAGATTTTGCCAATCAGTTACCATAGCTGAAAACAACACACCCAAGAAACCACATTGGCGTTTGGGTCACAACCGAAATTTCTGCCAAAATACTTTATATATGTAAGTTGAAATAGTCAAAGTATCACTTCTGTACATCAAGTCTATAAATAAATATGGCCGAATATCTCATTAAAAGTTAGTTTGTGACAAAAAATCCGTAATGTCCGTCCCCCTACCATAAACTTCATTAAGTGTTCTAAAACTAGAAATTTGCAGCACATTTTTATTACATATGATGACATGAGTAACATTCCAAAAATTGTTGAAATCCATCGAGCAGTTTTTTAGATATTGACAAAAGTGTAAGAGTTATCTGTAATGTCCGTCCCCATAATGTCCGTCCCCACTTATTATTGATTTTGAATGTTGTATATATATTATTATTTTCTATCAAATTCAATTCCTTTTATTTATTTTCTACCAATAAGAACTGAAATTTAAAAAAGAATGCATTGAAAATCAGTAAAATACATTATTTTGTGACATTTTTTCTTAAAAAACACTGTGTGTGTAAAAAAATGTCAAAATTTGTTGAAATCTTCAGCAAAATGAATCAGTTTCATTCATGAATTTTACTTTCATATAAAGAACTCATGCTCAAACATAAAAAAGACTAATGAGTATGTATAAAAAGTAAAACTTTGCCAAACATATCTATAAGCACATTTAAAGTGTTGGGGGGATCATTACATTTTTGGACTAAAACTACATGTTGAAAGAAGTAAGTAGAGTTTCATTCGTCAGTCTTCTTGAAATTTATAGTCTTGTAATTTATAGGTTTTAACATCATATCCAGAAAACTCTGCCCCACTTTTTCCCTAATTACAAAAGCTTTTTGAAATGCTACCATAAACACTTGATCCCCCTCCCCTAATGCCCTATTGTATATTTCTTATCTTTTATATTTTCTCTTATATTTTCATCTACAAAATAAAGGGTCATAAGATGCATCAAAATCATTCCTTAATTAAAACAACCTCATTAATAAGTCACCTATTGAGATGGCAACAACAGGCCATAAAACACAGGCACAAAATCACACTTTCTCAACAGCTAGTGTGCCAATATACAAGGGACCATAAAACCCCTAAACTGGATCTTAATTGATCATTATGGAATCTTTACATAAAACAACACTCTCTGATGAAGTGTTATTAAATCCTGTGTATGGTATAAAATTAAAAACCCTACTAAGGATAAATTTTTCCTTTTTGCCAAGGACTTTCATCTTCAAAAAAAAAAGCATTATATTAAATTAAACCGTGAAAAATAAAAGACTGACCAGTACAAGTATATAAAAAAAGACAATGTGCTGAAGTGTTATATTTTTAGCTCACCTGTCACATAGTGACAAGGTGAGCTTTTGTGATAACCCTTCGTCCGTCCGTGCGTCAACAATTTCTTGTCTGCACGATAGTGGTTTCATTTATGATTTTATTTTAACCAAACTTGCACACAACTTGTATCACCATAAGATCTCGGTTCCTTTCTTGAACTGGCCAGATCCCATTATGGGTTTCAGAGTTATGGCCCCTGAAAGGGCCAAAATTAGCTATTTTGACCTTGTCTGCACAATAGCAGCTTTATTTATGATTTGATTTTTACCAAACTTGCACACAACTTGTATCACCATAAGATCTTGGTTCCTTTCTGGAACTGGCAAGATTCTATTATGGGTTATAGAGTTATGGCCCCTGAAAGGGTCAAAATTAGCTATTTTGACCTTGTCTGCAAAATAGCAGTTATGGCCCCTTAAAGGTCCAAAATTGGCTATTTTGGCTTTTGCAGCCATATAGAGACTTCGTTTATGGTTTTATTTGATACAAACTTCCAAAATTTCTTCAACAACAATAAATCTTGGATTCCATGACAAATCAGATCCAATCGTAGGTTCCAGAGTTATTTTATATCTGATTACCTCCCCTGATTGTAATAAATATGGATTTATATCAGTAAATACTTACAGGACTTATTTGAAATTTCATTATTGTTATTAGTTGGACTGAGACTATCAGGATAGATAACTATGTACTGATTTTATGTCAAATTACCTCCCTTTATTTCAAATTAAAATGGGTATATCTCCGTAACTAATGAAGATACTGATCTGAAATTTGATTTATATCAACAGATTTATTTGGCAGATCCTTTTGTTCACTTATAATGTTATTTTTTTAATTACTTCACATTTACGTTACTATAAATAGCTTATTTTTAGTAACTTTTTTATTACTTGCCGTAGGGAAAAACAGAGACCACTTTTCTGTGGTACAACATGGATTGTACCTCCAATTTTTAGGTATATTTTGACATATCTATACCTTGTAAGAATTTTTTCTTTTCTTTTTGGTTAAATTTCTTCCTTTTGTTGTTCCTGACCTTTGGACTTAGATATTTTTTCTGAGGACCTTCTTGTCCTCAAGTGCAATGATAACAGGTGAGCGATATAGGGCCATCATGGCCCTCTTGTTATGTGAATTTTACTATTAATGCCCTTGGGATGAAAAGAGGCCCTGCCCTGGGGGTCATTTGTTATAATTATGAGTTATATAAAAATGTACTTAAAAAATTATCCGATCATATTTCCTTGACAGTTTAATTATATTTACCTGATGACCCAAGCGATTTGGGATCACTTGACTGTGACCTTGACCTACTGAACTACTTTCTTGTTTTTTAAGATACCGTGAGCCTTGAGATTTTGATGACATGTACTGTTTTGCACACTAGTCTAAAAACTGTCTTTCATTGATCATGAACGTGATCTACTGACCTACTTTCTAATATTTTAGCATTGATCAGTTTGTCATTTGAAACATGTGGCTCATATTACTCAGGGGAGCGATTCAGAGTCATCATGACCCTCTTGTTTTTTTTGTGGAGGGGATGGGGGGGGGGGGGGGGGGGAGGATTTGTTTGGAACTTAAATAAATTTTTCCAGCTCATCATTCCCATCATCATAAGACAAATGTAAGTAGATAATAGTATAGATATACTCAAGAAGTATGTCTGTTACAAAGTCAGAGCACAAACAGCCTAAGGAAAGTGTAGCTATTAATTATGTCTCCCAACACTAAGTGGTATGGAGACATATTGTTTAACTCTAGTCTGTGTGTCTGTCACAAAGATTGTCCGCACTCTAAAGTCGAACATTTCTCGTCCGATTTTCGCCAAACAAAATGTGTTGGACCATAAGACCTTGGCCAAGTTCAATAACTAGTCAATTCGGTCCAGGCATTTTGGAGTTACGGCCCTTGAATTACTGAAAAATTAGTCTTTTTACCCTTGTCCGCACTTTAAGTCGAACATTTCTCATCCAATCTTCACCAGACTTGAATAAAAATGTGTTTGACCATAAGACCTCAGCCAAGTTCCATAATGAGCCAAATCGGTCTAGGTCAAATGATCACCTCATCAAGACAATGTGCAGAACTCATAAGTCAGCCATGTTGGCCCAGGGTCAATGTCACAACTCATGGTAAAATGTTTTAGCCTTCCATTTAGTGTCCGATCTGTATCTCCTAAACCCCTGGAAGGATTTTTTTATGAAACTTTGGTCAAATGATCACCTCACCAATTCAACTCATGAGTCGGTCACAACTCAGTATCAAAGGTTTGAGCCTTCCATTTTGTGTCTGCTCTGTATTCCCTAAACCCCTTGAAGGATTTTCTTGAAACCTCTGTCAAATGATCACCTCATCAAGACAATGTGCAGAACCCATGAGTTAGCCATGCCAGCTCAAGGTCAAGGTCACAAAGGTTTAAGGTTTAATCTTAACATTTTGTTTCCACTCTGTAACTCCTAAAACCCTTGAAGAATTTTCATTTAACTTTGGTCAAATTATTATCAAATCAAGAACTTGCAATTCAGATATGTTAACTCAAGGTCAAGGTCACAACTTAAGGTCAAATGTTTGAGCTCTGTATCTCCTAAACCCCTTGAAGAATTTTCATGAAACTTTGGTCCAATAATCACATCATCAAGATGATGTGCAGAATTCATGAGTCAGTCATGTCAGTTCAAGGTCAAGGTCACAGCTCAAAGTTAGAGGTTTACGCTTTCACTACATAATAGTGGCAGGAGATTTTGGCTGTCTTTCAGACTACCTTGTAAAGATTATAACACAAACTGATAGAAATATGCTCTTTAGAATAATGTTCACAATGATGCGACCATGAACATGTAATGCCTAAAATAATATTGATTCCACAGCATTTATTTATCACCAGTAATATAAGGTTTGTAGTTGGTTACTTTATCAGTTACATTAAGAAAGTCATTCTACACCATTTTGTAAGTTCACATCAAAGCTCAGAGTAGAGTAGATTTTTGATTGGTTAAATACTTTACTGGTGGGAGTAAGTATCATTTTTACACAACAGCCTACTCTTCAGTCTTCCCAAGAGCTCCGATGTGAACTTACACCAGTTGTTGAGTGAAATACCAAAAACCTCCACCCAGTATCCAAAGATAACATCTTCTGCCATTTGCAGAAATTTCTGAAGATTGATATTTTCCCTTTCAGCAGAAGTAAGCAGTGGGAATAAGATGAAGTCAAAAGCCACAAGCCTTTTAAGTATCAAAAGTGCGTTGAAAGACAGATGTGTATGTGGTGAAAAATGTTTAGAAAATGTGAACTTCAAAACTGAGAGAACTTAGAAATTCTTTTTGGTTTCATTCGAAGACAATGCGAATGCAGCTGCTTAAATATTACATTTCTCATTCGAAGAAGAAAGGTATATTTCGATTTATACATGTAGAACAATTTACATTGTGTTCCAAGGCTTTCTGCTCAGTATTCCGGGTAAACAAAAACACGCTTTCACGTGCAATACAAATGAACAGCAAAAATGTTGCAACAGTTCCGGGAAAAAATCCTAGAGATATGTCAGAAAAAACATTGTTACTTATTAACTGGCTGGAGGATTATGGAACCTACCATGGAGACAGAATGCCAGATACGGTAGATATTCTCCTTCCATACAAAACTGTGAAAACGGATTTATACTGGAAGTATAACACAGAGAGCAGACAGTGGTTGGAGCATCCAGTCAGCAGATCCCAGTTTTTTAAAATTTGGGAACAATTTTTTCCACATTTGAAGATAAAAAAGGTATTCTTTATTTGTTTGTGATTTTATTTTGACTACACATGTTCCTGAACATAAAATGACAGGTTTCCTATCAATGGCAGTTACAAGCTTTGCCAGATTTAAAAAAAATACACAAATGGTCTGTGTTTGAGTCATTTAGTTGGTCTGTTAACAAATCATGACCTTGACATGGTTAACTTCCTTTAGGCTTCGACATCAGAATTACTGAATTTTACTGGGGCTAAAACACCCTTGAGTGTCATAAACTGCCTGTTACACGAGTATAATAACCAAGCATTTTCTTTCTATTTCAGACTAATTCATTTTCTAAGTGTACAACATGTACAACATTGGAACGCCAATTAGAGAAAACAACATGTGTACAAACAAGAGCCGAGTACAAAAAGCAGAAAGATGAACATAATAAAAGACAAATGTAAGTAGATAATAGTATAGATATACTCAAGAAGTGTGTCTGTTACAAAGTCAGAGCACAAACAGCCTAAGGAAACTGTAGCTATTAATTATGTCTCCCAACACTAAGTGGTATAGAGACATATTGTTTAACTCCAGTCTGTGTGTCTGTCACAAAGATTGTCCGCACTCTAAAGTCGAACATTTCTCGTCCGATTTTCGCCAAACAAAATGTGTTGGACCATAAGACCTTGGCCAAGTTCAATAACTAGTCAATTCGGTCCAGGCATTTTGGAGTTACGGCCCTTGAATTACTGAAAAATTAGTCTTTTTACCCTTGTCCGCACTTTAAGTCGAACATTTCTCATCCAATCTTCACCAGACTTGAATAAAAATGTGTTTGACCATAAGACCTCAGCCAAGTTCCATAATGAGCCAAATCGGTCTAGGCATTTTGGAGTTCTGGCCCTTGAATTGATGTGTGTAAACAGTAGATAAAGACTGACTTGCTATTTAGATGATTAGTCAGTTGTGGGAGACATTTGCTTTTCTCAAAAACAGTTATAGTTTCCCATCTTATTCTCTTTTGATAAATGTTTAACACATTTAAATTTTACAAATATCTGAAAAACTACCTTAACTTCAGAATTGAGAGAACAAAAATTAAAATTAATTCCAACTTCTTTTTGATGTTCTTATTGCAGTTTATTAGCAGTGCTACAAACTAGTTCCATCAATAATAAGTGCATAACAAACCATTGTAATATAAGGAAGTTGGAACAAAGTTCCTTTGTGACAACAAATATGCAGTATTCAAGGTTTTACTATTCTTTGGTTTTGAAACATGCCAATTTATAGAATTTAGCTATTTTTCTGAAAGGTACATGGCAAGGAATCTTTTACTGTATAAAATTGGAACTGATGTATATATACCTTACTCTATATTAACAATTCAGAACTGAATCACAGCTCAAAAATGGTATTTTCCTTTTTATTAGGCTTGAGCGAAAATACTATTACAGAAAAAGGAATGCTAGTAGGAAGAACCCAGATGCATATATGTCTTTGATAGTTGATGGTATGGATCAATGTAAGTATTTACAAATTTAAGAGAATATTCTAGCATATTTCTTCATTTCTTGTGTTTAGAAAAACATAGAGTGAATGATTTTGGTTTTAATGAATGTCCTTAAACATATGACTGTGTCTGACAGAATCATTGGAGACATATTATTATAGGTCAGTTTGTCACTTTTACCTCTCAGACTTATTCTAAATTATGTGGCATCAATGTATACAATAAAGAAACAATGTGCAAAATGCAATGTTTAGCTATGTCAGTCATACAAGTTTAAATTCCATTTTTCAAACTCTGAACATTGTTCTTTCTGGTACAAAATTTAATGCTTACCATAATAAATGGTCATTTCAACTCGCCTAAGCATGTAATGCTTAAGACAGGCTGTTGTGATTTATACCCTCAGGTTAAGCAAGCTGAAAATATTCTCTGTGTAATTTGTGTCATTTTGAGGCATACGGATTTACAAATTGATAGTTTATTTTGATTCTAAGCTAAAATCACATTCCTTTGTTTTCAGCAAAGACAAATCTACCTCATTTCACTGGGCGCTTACCAAAGGTAATTATTTCTGTTAAACACTAATAATAGCAGTATCCAAAGTGTATTAAGTATGATTAGAAGGAAAATGGCAGAAAGAATGCTGCACTGCAATTAAAAAAAAATTCTTGGTGAACAACCTATTGAGAACCGTAGGTGTTTTTATGCCCCTCCTTCGAAGAAGAAGGGGTATATTGTTTTGCCGATGTCAGTCGATCGGTGGGTAGGAAGGTAGACCAGTCCGTTTCCAGGTGATAACTCAAGAACGCTTGGGCCTAGGATCATGAAAGTTGATTGGGAGGTTGGTCATCACCAGCAGATGACACCTATTGATTCTGAGATCTGTATGTCAAAGGTCAAGGTCACAGTGCCCTGAATAGTTAAAACGGTTTCTGTATGATAACTCAATAACACTTGGGCTTAGGATCATGAAAGTTGATAGAGAGGTTAGTCATGACAGGCAGATGACCGGCCCTCTACTGACTTTGAGGTCAGTATGTGAAAGGTCAAGGTCACAGTGACCCTGAACAATTGAACGGTTTCCGGATGATAACTCAAGAACACTTAGGCCTAGGATCATGAAAGTTGATATGGAGGTTGGTAATGACCAGCAGATGACCCCTATTGATTTTGAGGTCAGTATGTCAAAGGTCAAGGTCACAGTGACCAGGAGCAGTAAAATGGTTTCCGTGCAAAAACTCAAGAACACTTGGGCGTAGTGTCAGGAAAATTGATAGCGAGTTTGGTCATGACCAGCAGATGACCTCTACTGATTTTGAGGTGAAAGGTCAAGGTCACATTGGCCAGGAAGAGTTAAATGGTATCTGATCTTCTTGTCCAAAACCACAGGGCCTAGGGTTTTGATATTTGGTATGTAGCAAAATCTAGTGATCCTCTACCAAGATGGTAGTGAGGTTGGTCTTGACCACCAGATGACTCGTATTTATTTAGAGTTTCAAAGGTCAAAGTTCATGATGACCAAAAAAAAACTGAAACCTTTGCCGTACAATAACTTGAAAACGCCTGGGCCAAGGGTCATGAAACTTAATAGGGAGGTTGATAATGACCAGCAGATGACCACTATAGATTTTGAGGTCAGTAGGTCAAAGGTCAAGCAAGTTCTGCTTTGACATTGGCTTAGTTCTGTGACAAGGCCATATTGTGGGGGTATAGTTTGTCACTCCTGTGACAGCTCTAGTTAAAAAAAAATTGTCTGGAGCATAATGTAAGAGTGATTTTAAACATGAATTATGATATGCTTCTTAATATACTAACATATTTGCTCTGAGGCAGTATGAGGCCAATATCAGAGGTTATGTGAGTTGGTGTGCCTGATATCGGTACACTTGTAGCAATATCATGCACATTTCTGGATGACACAAAAAAGTCCCCTTGAATGAATAATTTTATACCAAATGCTGATGGAAGGAAACACTGTCAGCAGCATCATCAGACAAATGTGACTTTCTCATGCATTACATGAATATTCAGTCCTGTACAAAAACTTTTAATTTTGTTTTAAATAAAACTGTTAAAGTAGAGTGGAACATATGCAACTGGCGTGCCTTTAGCACACCAGACTGGAATAAGCATCACAAGCCTTACGGCATATCACTTCACTTTTCTGTTGAATGAAATGATACGGGGAGACAGGTGTTTTTACTGTAGTCTATTGTTCGCTTTTATTTTTTCAGAATATCAAAGGAACAGATTTATTGAAGACACATATCACAGGAGTGATCAATCATGGTCATGGTGGCTTCCATACATATGTTGACCTGAATGAATATCCTCATGATCCAAATCTTACTATTAACGTTTTACTGAAGATGTTGAAGAGAACTGCACAGCAACATGTATGTATTTGTAAATTCTGTTACTGTTTGCTAGGTTGTCTTGTATGATTTGAAGAAGGGAAAGAATTTTCAAGTGCTTAAAATATATATGAGAAATTTATGAGCATTTCAATAGATGACCCGTCATTTTATTGTCGAGCCCGCTCGCGGAGGCGAAGACATAGTTGTCCAAATGGCTGTTTGGTGTATGTGCATCCGTCCGTGCGTCTGTCCGGATTTGTTTGTCCGGACCATAACTTTGACATGCATGGAGCAATTCCGTTTATATTTGACTTGAATGTTAACCTCAGTGAGACAGAGTGTCTTCCGCAAATGCAGGTTCCTATCTTAAAGGTCAAGGTCACACTTGGAGGTCAAAGGTTAAATTCAATAATGACTGTCTGGAGCATTTCTTCTTCATGCACAGAGGGATTTTGATGTAACTTGGCAAAAATGTTCACAACTATGTGACAGAGTGACTTGCGCAAGAACCAGGAAACTAGGTCTAAGGTCAAGGACACACTTAGAGGTCAAAGGTCAGATACAAGAATGACTTTGTCTAGAGTATTTCTTTTTCATGCATGGATGGATTTTGATGTAACTTGGCACAATTGTTCACCATCACGAGACAGAATGCCATGTGCAAGAACCTAGAATTCCTTCCCTTTGTTGTAACTATAAATAGCTTATACTGTAATTCTTTTATTACTGGTCGTAGGGAAAATTCAAGACCACTTTTCTGTAGTACAATATGCATGTTACATCCAATTTTGAGGTGCATTTTGTGCATTTGTGTGGACTTAGATTTTTTTTAAGATTTACTTCCCTTAGTTGTTACTATTTATAAATAACTTATATTGTTACTTCTGCAATTATTTTTTACTTGGCATAAATGTTTGCCTCAATGAGACAGGGTGTCATGTGCAACTCCTAGTCCTTTTGACTGCTGGCGTGTTGGACATGTTGCCCGTGGGCATCTAGTTCTCCATGGCCACATAAAGTAGTACATTTTTTTAAGTTTCATATATTTCTTTAAATTTTATTTCCTTGTCATCTTTCTGCAGAAAGAAAGAAATGCAAAAATAATGCATTATCTCTTAAGGTAGATCTGCTTGTGTGGTCGTTTTTGTAACATTTATCTAGAAGATACTGAGGGAAATCAGTGAGAGGGGATGCATTAAACAATAACTCTAGATTTTCCTGTTTTGAATTATCTCTCTTTATGAATGAAAACTTTTACGACGTATTAATAAAAAAAGTATATAAGTGATTGACTCAATACTTTACACATTTATGTAGGCCAGTGAGAGGAAATTCAATAACTATGAACCATAACAAGCTGACCTCATTTTTAATTACATCCCTTTGTGGCATAAACTTTGTCAAGAGGCTTTCTCCTTAACTACAAGAGATATGCTCAGAGATACTTTATCCTAACTTAAAATTCTTGTAGAAAACAATTAGGGCAAGTGCAGTAACTAAGACCCATAACTCTATATGGCCCTGTTCTTTATTATTGCTGCCCTTCCCCATTTCCGATATTTGCTTCGAGGAGCATCCATCAGTGTTACTGATCTCTTTGTTATTACGGATGACATCTATATATACAGCACAAACCTATCAGAATATGACCTTGAACAGAGAGGTAGTCATCTTTTATGCATCATTGAAATATTAAAGCCTTGACAGAAAGAAAACAAGTTTAATGTGTATATGTAACTGATTTGATGTTGATTAACTGTTTGATTTAATGCCTATAGAAATAATGCAAAGTAAAAAATCTAATTGAAACAGTTTGATAGGTTTGACTTATAAGTAGCATCACAATATAAAGATTTCTGAATGTTTGCCATAACATTTTTTTTTTTGGTCTTCTTGTACAGCAAAAAGCTATTAATTCAGATAACTGGTGTTCTTTTTTTTATTTATTATAAGTGTTTCATTTCTAGTGGAACTTGTATTTTTACAGATGAATCAACTTCCTCCTGTATTATACATCCAGGCAGATAACTGCGGGAGGGAAAATAAAAATCGCTATGTTATGGCATTTTGTGAGCTTCTGGTCACGGAAAGGATTTTTGATGAGGTAATTTTTTTACCTAATTGGAAATAATGGCCAAAATTTTGCTTTTTGAAGAGCCAGAGAAAGAGAACATTCTACAGTCTGATGTCCATGCTTTGGGGCATATACTAGTATTGTGACTTAGTCTCAGAAATAAAATTAGAACTAATACTGTAAATGTTTTAATATTAGCGGAGTACTAATTTTCGCGCTATTAGCTGGATCGGGCATTTGTTTGTTTGTTTTGGGTTTAACGCCGTTTTTCAATAGTATTTCAGTCATGTAACGGCGGGCAATTAACCTAACCAGTGTTCCTGGATTCTGTACCAGTACAACCCTGTTCTCCGCAAGTAACTGCCAACTTCCCCACATGAATCAGAGGTGGAGGACTAATGATATCAGACACAATGTCGTTCATCAAATAGTCACGGAAAACATACGTCCCGCCCGAGGATCGAACTCGCGACCCCGTGATCCGTAGACCAACGCTCTTACCTATTGAGCTAAGCGGGCGGGCTCGGGCAGGCGCTAATTCATGTCTAGCACTAATATTAGACTGAAATGAAAGGCTTAAAAAGTGCTATTTATAGTATTGAAAATACCATTATCACAATGCAACAGAACACAGAGAAATATATATACTAATTGTGTAAATACGACAATAACTGCATTCTAACTATTATTCTGCAAAATGTTTTGAATATAATAGTTTAACCTGTTTGAATATTTGTACAAAAGTCATCCAATTTTGTAAATTAAGCTGCTTTTTTTTCTTCACCACTGTCCGTAAACATGGTGTATAAAACCTTCGGAGTAGATTGCCAGTTTGTCCAGTAGCGCTAATAACAAGTCTTAACATACCATTATACTGCTTTGAAAACCAAGTGCAAATTTTAAAACAAACAATTATCAGCATTCTGTACTGTGTACATGTACAAATTTACAGCATACAGATTAACACTAATCTAAACGAATGTAGAGTTTATGTCATACTGTAGACCTATGCATTTTTATGTGCGTGCTTGGTCGATTTCATTACGAATACCATATTTTAGCGCTGGTGATACTGCGCTAATACAACTACGCGCTAATAAGTCGAAACTACTCAATTCAAGGCGTATGCGCTAATATAAATACACTTACAGAAACATTTGATGATATTTGAAATATACACTGTTATGAGGAGCTTTTCTTGAGAGCATGAATAAGTCCAACAGATCCAAAACGAAAGAGCTATGGGTACCAGTATTCAGAAGTAAAAATTGCATTAAATTTCTTTCTCTTTATTTTAAAGGTACACTTGTCTTTCTTGTACGTTGGACACACGCATGAAGATGTGGATGCGGCCTTCAGTCATGTAGCAGAACGATTAAGGAAGACAGATGTTGAAATTTTACAGGATTTGTTTGATTTGTTACCAAGTTCAGAAGCGATTGATATTATGTTTGACATTAAAAGTTGGCTCTCACCAGAAATTAAAGAACTTGTTGGTGTTAGTTCACCTTTACATTACAAATTTAGTAGTGTAAATGAGAGAATTTCATTGTTTTATAAAGGGCAGCATAATTGCCCCTGGATTCCTATGGAAGAAAATATTTTAAAATCAGTTCCAAAGGGTGAACCTTCAATTCTCTTGCCAGATTTTTCTAGAATTGATAAGCAGAAACAATTAAAACAAGTTGAAGCTGTAAAAAATTTATTCAGAAAATCAAATTCACTCTCTAAATGGCAAGAATTTTATGAGAAAATCGGAGAAAGTCAAGAAAACAATAAAAATAGTGCTGTGTGGATTATGAATGAATTGCCAAGGCAGAAACCGAGAGAAATGAGCATAGATATAGAAATCCCAGAGGAAATTAGAAAGCAGATTGAAAAAGAAACAGTTATACCAAAGGTAATGGTAGTTTTAGATTGATTTCAGAGTATAATACATTACACAAATCACATGTGCAGTATTTGATTTAACTACTAGTATATAAAGTGTATATTTATATAGAGAGTTATTCTACTTGATCCAGCACCAACATCCTTTGACGTTGAAACCTTGGTTAAAGTTTTGATGCACTTTCTCCAAATATTTCATTTATTATCCCCCTTTTTGCTATGAATTTTAAGGTTAAAGTTTTGGTGCACTTTAACTTTATCTCGAATTTTACTGAACAAACCTAAAGGGCAAAGAATGCCTGACAATCAGTTAATTTTAAGTATAATCCATCAACCAGAATTCATAATGCTGTAACAGTAAAAAAAATTAAATTGGACACCACTGAAAAAGATATGGTTTGAGATTTAAGAAAATTGCTGATCATGATGGAAGCAACTTTAGTATGTTTATGATGTCATTTACACACTGCTGAATTTTGTATTGGCTCACTTGAGCACAAAGTGCTTATGGTGAGCTATTGTGATCACGCTGTGTCTGGTGTCTGTCGTGCGTATGTCCATCCGTCATAGAAATTTATGTTTAAACGACATCTCCAAAATCACTAAGTTGATTTTGATGAAACTTGGCCATGATGTTCCTTGGGTTGGTCAAACAGTTTCGCTTGGTTCCACATAGGGGCTTTTGGAGCTAAAAAAATAGAGAAATCTTCAAGGGACATCTCCACCTGAGCCGATAGCCTGATTTTAAAATAATTTCACTCAAATGGCCCTTATGTCACTATCTACCAAGATATATAATATTGTTCATATTATTTTGATTTGTGAAAAAACATGGTGCCAGAGGGCATGGTCACTTTTCCTTGTATGTTTATAGTGGAAACTTCAAAAACCTTCTTGTTTGAAACTGCTGGTCCGATTTTAAACTAATTTTACATAAATTAACCTTGTGTGACCCTCTACCAATATTATTCAAATTACTTCGATTCATTAAAAACATGGGCCGCTAGAGTGTGTGGTCACATTTTCCCATATGTATTTAGTGGAAACTTTGAAAAATCTTCTTATGTGAAACTGCTGGCTCAATTTTAGAATATTTTTACACAAATGGTCCTTGTGCGACCCTCTTCCAAGATTGTTCAAATTATTTTGATTCGTGAAAACATGGCCACCAGAGGGCGTGGTCACTTTTCTCTAAATGTAAATAACAGAAACTTCAAAACTCTTCTTGACAATGCGTGAAACTGCAAGTACGATTTAGAAATAATTTTACACAAATGGTTCTTGTGTGATCCTCTACCAAGATTGTTCAAATTATTCCGATTCGTTAAAAAAAATTGCTGCCAGGGGCCTTTGTCACTTTTCTTCTCTGAACCAATAATAGCTAGAGCCTTGATATTTGGCGTGTGAGATCAGACTTGAAATGTCTACCATAATTGTTCAAATTATTGCCCTCGGTTCAAAAGTGTGAGTGACATGCATATAATCATGATAATATAGGCTTATATAGAAGAAACCTAGTTCTGTACTTTTATTCTAGCATAAAACTGCTGTTATTGTCACTTTTCGGGGGTGTTTTAACAGGAGAGAAAACGTGTGTTAACAGAGAAATTCTCGCGCTCACGAGCTGTTATAACACCTTTTTATATATGCGCGTTTCGTGGCAAAGTGTAAACGTATTACGGCCCCAAAACGGATAATTCAGTAGGAATTGACGTCAACGTGAAACAACGTAAACTTTACCACGCATTTCATGGAAATTTAATGACGTTGAGGGACAATATATTCATTTACTTGGTATTTTACGCGTTTTATGCTAGTGTCGCCGAGGCGCCTTGTGTCCCTTTTTTTTGTTTGAGTAGGGATGCTGATTCGTCTCAGCGGTAGAGTGATTTACTATCTGGGGACTGGGGATGTTCAGCGACTGTAACTGTAACAATATATAATCCCTTTATTAATATATTATATAATATGTAATATAATTTATTTAGGTTATAAAAACCGAACAACTATACCCTTTCAAAATATCATCGTAAACTAATACGTTGATACGATTGGCTGAAAAGTATAGGAATAATAATAAATAATTACCATAACAAAGGGATAATAAGATACAGGTAAAAGGACAGGTAATTTGTTAGTCACGTTAGTCATCTATTGTATATGTTACGGCTTACTACTGATAGGTAAATATAGGAAATAATTATAGGATTCAATGTATCTTGGTGACTCTCAATGAATAAAGGTAAGTATAGACATAGGTAATTACAGACACAGGTAAGTATGGACACGTGTAAGAATGGGCTAGGTAAGTATACACCGAAAACTGAAACACAGGTAAGTATACAACCTACTTGCAAGTATACGGCCTACG
The DNA here is from genome assembly GCF_021730395.1 of Mercenaria mercenaria. Taxonomy (NCBI): domain Eukaryota; kingdom Metazoa; phylum Mollusca; class Bivalvia; order Venerida; family Veneridae; genus Mercenaria; species Mercenaria mercenaria. The sequence goes on along the minus strand of NW_026462985.1, from coordinate 26,197 downwards.
TCACGACAATTTCACCAAACACTATCATTTGATTTATATGTCGGTAAGTGTATACATAATTTACATTCGTTTAGGGTTCTATCACACCTGCGACATATTTCCCCCCTCTCGAATAAATGTTGTCCCCAACATTTACTGTGTTATCTGTCGTGCTATCTCACCTTTCCACGGAATCTTTAGAAATTTAAAGTGCACCAATTACATTTAATTCAAAATATGAATCCAACACTAGAACAGTTGCTGTCATTGTTTTTCAACATGTTTAATTATTCATAACTTCTCCACTTGAGAAACAAGTAAAGGACGATTATAAGGCATCCTATGCGTATGTTACGAAGAATGCATTATGTACCTGAAATTTCAAATATACAAAACTATTTACAATAATTTGCAGTACACTTCTGGACTGTCTTTTTCAATTCATATAACTAGTTCACATACACATATATTTTATAGTCTTGTTATAGTCACTAACTGATCATAGACTCCATTTCACCGTTTCTCATCCAACTGGCTTCCTTCTTTGTCGTTGAGGTCTTTTTATATGTGGTGTACCCTCACTGTCAGATTCGTCTATTTGGGCTATCTAGCGCTGATGCCTCATCTGGAATATTTGCCTATGTCTCCGTGCAGGAATTATGTACCTCGGAATTTCAGCATCAGGCACAGGGGAATCTTGGTAAGTATCGTTTGGAGATGCTGAGGAGTTTTGGTAAGTATCTTTGTTTTTCAGTTGTTTTCATGTTTTTCTTTTCAGCTTCCTCGTTGATATCCGTAGTTTCAGATTCTTCTGCTGTTTCGTGGATGTTTGAATCAATACTCATAAAAGGAAGGAGAAGGTTCCTGTGAAGGTTCGTATCTTTTTATACCGACTTCCTTCTCTCTTTACCTCAAACACTGGAATATCTTGATTCGGTTGACTGATCACAATGTATGGATTTGATTCCCATTTATCAGCCAACTTGTTTTTGCCTCGGATTGACACATTTCTGACCAGAACTCTATCTCCTGGAACTAAAACTAGGTTTCTGGCTTTCAGGTCATACCGCTGTTTGTTGACCTTCCCTGCATGTTCGGAACTTTTCGAGCTGTATCGTAAGCTATTGAAAGGCGTTCTTTAAGTTTCTTTATATATTCCGAGTGTGATGTTGACTCATTACGTTTGTCGGGAGTGCTAAGAAGGCATCTATTGCTAGTCTTGGGTGGCGACCAAACATTAAGAAATAGGGTGAGTAGCCAGTACTGTCATGTTGGTTGCATTGTAAGCATGCACCAGCGTAGGAAATGTGACTTCCAGTCAGCTTTCTTGTTGTCCGTTAAAGTCCCTAACATTGCAAAAGAGTTGAATTGAATCTTTCTACTGGATTTCCTTGAGGATGATATGGTGTTGTTCTTGATTTGTCGATCCCAGCTATGCTACAAAGTCCTTTATTATGTTAGCCTCAAATGATTGGCCTTGATCACTATGGATACGAGCTGGAAATCCGTAATGGACTACGAATTGGTCAAATATTATTTTAGCTGTCGTCTTTGCAGTTTGGTTTCGTGTTGGATAAGCCTGTGCGTAGCGGCTAAAATGGTCTGTCATTACGAGGATATTCTCGTAGCCGCCCTTGGAACGTTCAAGGGAAAGATAATCAATGCACGGATTTCCATAGGAAAGTGGACTGTATTGGTACAAAGCTGTGCTTTAGCATTTCTGGCTTTTCTCCTTATGCAACGGTCACAGGATCTGACATTTGCTGGCAACAAACGATTCCATCCCCGGCCAAAAGAAACGTTCACGGAAAAGAGACAAGTTCTGTCACGTCCTTGGTGACCCAAGTCTGTGTGTAAAGCCTGAAAAACCTCGGACCTTAATGTTGGTGGAAGGACCAGCTGAAGGCGCTCATGTCCGGAAATAGTTGTTCTTCTATAAAGAACACCTTGGTTGTAAGACTAGTTTCGACCATTCACGCAGATAACAGGACACGACTGACGCATCGGTACCAAAGGTCGAAGAAGCCGGTTTGGTGCCATTCTTTAAGTGTTTAATTACTACTGCGATAATATGGTCGTCTCGTTGTGCTTTAAACCAGTCTTTTTTGTGACAGACTTGATGCAATGATCATATCATCAGGTACTTCTGGTACATCATCCGGGTTTTCTTGAATCGACTCTGGATTACACATGGTTTCAACCATAGGGATGTTGACTTGTGCAGCCATCGCAAGAGCCTTCACAACTTCTGTATTTATGCCTGGTTCTTCAGTGTAGAAACTTTCTTGAAAGCGCATCCGAGTCGATGTTTTTTCTTGCCACTTCTGTATATCTATTTAAGATTGTAGTTGGCAAGACTTGCTATCCAACGTTGCCAGCGGCATCAAGTTTCGCAGATGTCTTGGAATACGTGAGGGCATTATTATCTGTATAAACGAAGCATTCCGACCCATAGAGATAATCATGGAATTTCTCCGTCACTGCCCATTTTAAGGCAAGAAATTCAAGCTTGTGTGCGGAGTAATTCTTCTCAGCTGGTCGAAGACTTCTACTTGCGAAAGCCACAACTCGTTCTTTCCGTCCAATTCCTGGTAGAGGACAGCTCCAAGTCCAAGTCCTGAAGCATCTGTGTGCAACTTAAAAGGTTTTCTTGTAATCGGCGTATGCTAACATTGGAGCTGTACACACCTTCTCTTTAATTGTTTCGAAGGCTAGCTGTTGTTTCTGTCCCCATTCAAACTTTCTCTTGATCTTGTTCTTTTTCATTGTTTTGGTTTTCTTGGGACTGTCTCCTAGAAGTAAGTCATTCAAAGGTCTGGCATGTTTGGAGAAGCCTTGAATGAACCTCCTGTAGTAACCCGCGAAGCCAAGGAAACTTCGGACTCCTTAATGATTTTGGAATAGGCCAGTTCTTTACTGCAGTTACTTTATCAGGATCGGTGCCAATGCCTTTGTCAGATATTAGATGTCCCAAATAGATAACCTCATTTTTAAAGAATTCACATTTGCTTGGTTTGAGTTTAAGATTGTTTTCTCGTAAGCGTTGAAAAACTGCTTCTAATCGATTTAGGTGTTCTTCAAATGTCGAACTGAAGATAATTATATCATCCAAATAAATGAGGCATTGACGTAGGTTCAGGTCTCCCATGCAGCGTTCCATCAGTCTTTGAAACGTAGCTGGCGCGTTCGTAAGTCCAAAAGGCATCCTGTTTGCCTCGAAGAAACCCAGATTTCCAGCTTGAAAGGCAGTTTTACACTTATCTTCCTCCTTAATTTCAACCTGCCAATATCCGCTCTTAAGATCTAACTTTGAAAAGTATTTCGAACCGGATAATAAGTGGAGAGTATCTTCAATGCGTGGGATGGCGTAGGCATCTTTTCTGGTTCGATTATTCAATTTCTGTAATCGATACAGAATCTTATAGTGCCGTCTTTTTTCTTACAATAACTACGTTAGAAGAGTATGGACTCTGGATGGTCTAATAGCTCCAAGTGCTAACATCTCTTGAATGTGTTCTCGAACCTCTTCTATAAGACCAGGTGGTATTGGTCGATACGGTCTTTAAAAGGTCTCTCATCTTCTAAATGTATTTCATGCTCAACGCAATTTGTTCTTCCTATGTCCAAAGGTCCCGAAGAAAATACATCTTTCCATTTGTAAAACAGCTTTTTGACTTGTGGAAGATGATCTTAGGAACGTTGTCTAAGTCCACTTTAATATCTTGTACAAAAGTCTCTACCTTTTCTTCTTCTGATATGTTTTCTTTATTGCTCTCTAATTGTTCTGTTTTCTATTTTCAGATGGATTCCAGCTCCGCAGAAGTTTCACTTGTTCCAGATTACACAGAACAGATTTAGGTGATATACTAACTGCCTTGCTGACATGTTAAATAATTTAACAGGTATTTTAGCTCTGGTTCCCGGTCTGTTTAGCTGTACGACCCTAGGACATATGCCTATTCTTGAAGACGCCTCATCAGAAGATTCTGTAACGGCTGATTCCACATCGAAGTTCTTCCGAATAAAACCTGTGATAACTTTTGTTTCGTATGGCTTTAAAAACTACATCTTTCTTACTTGCAGATTTAACTTTTCCAATTACAGGTGTTTTCAACAAGATTTTCTACTGCTGATTTCCACTGTTCTGGTAGGGAATCTCTTGGGTCTCTCGAAGATACCGTAAAACATAGTGCCTACTATTACTGGTACTGTTAAGTTGTATTCTGTATTGGGAACAATTAAGATTGGTACAGGTAAGTCAATGTCCGATAACCAGGAACTTTAACTATTGCTTCTATGTAACCAGAATACGGCAGACTATTCCATCAGGTAAGTTAATAAACAAAATCTCTAAGGTAATGTAACTGCTGGTTTTGGGTCTAGATTTCATAGAACTCTTCACAAATGGTGGTTATCATTGATCCTGTATCACAAATGCATGTTGTTTCCACATTATTAATGACCACTGATGTTTCATTGGCATGACCAATCAGTCTATCAAATATGTTGATTGTTTCATTAGGGCTTTCTTTTTGTTTTGTCTGCCATTTGCCCTTCAATGGAGACACCTAGTCGTTTAAATTCTTCTTTTCATTTTGTCTATGTTTTCCTTTGAGGATTCCCCTTCTTTCTTGTTGCCTTGGTTTTGGGGTGTGTTGTATCATATCTATAACCTCCCCTATAGCCACCGTAATAATGTCCTCTGCCTCTATTGAAACTCGATGAGCCTCCGTATCTGTTATATTTGTTACCCGAAGTATCTTGTTTTTGTTTGTCTTCTTTAATATCCTGTAATTTTCTTTTCAAGTCTTCCATCTTTCTCATCAGCTTAGCCAACATATCTTCACTCTTTCCGTTTTCACTGACGTAGCAAGTTTGGTTTCAGTATGTTGTTTCCGTTGTTTTGTTAGCTTCATTTCATTTTCTTCAGCTCTTGCCTTCCGTCTCAAGACTTCAAAAACTGTCACTGCTTTCAAAGCTATTTCTCGTTGCATTTTTAATTTCTTGATTATATAACGACCTCCAAAAAATTTATCTTTTAACATGGCATTTCTTTCTTTTCAGGTATTTGACGTTGTTGGAAGCAGAAGAAGGATTTCTCTAGGCGAAGACCCCATTCAGCGATGGATTCGTCAGGTTTCTGTTCTGCTGTGTAGAACTCAGTATATATGAATTGCTGACTGGATAAATCACCAAAAATGTCTTCTACACGAGCAACAATTTCTATTGGTGAAGCAGTAGGATGTAGATTTATAAGTGCTTCTTTGCTTGCCCCTCAAGGAGTGTCTAATGGCTTGTGCATTACATGTTCTTTGTATAATCTTGTAGCAATAACACTTTCTATTTCTCGCTTCCATTCTTCGAAAGAAGACTCAGATTTTGGTTTCGGATCTGCTCCGGAAAACTGACTGATATTAAGTTAGGACCAAATGTATGTATGTCCTCTCTTTGTTCTTTTGGGATTTACGTCCTCAAGTTCTTTCCTTTCTGGTTCTTTTTCATGTTCTTGTTATCTTCTTCTTTACTTCTGTATTTTGTGCTGTATCTTTATGTTTAATCGTATCTTTTCTATTGGAATATGCTGAAGTTCCTCAACAGAGTGTACTTGTCTTAAACAAAGTTTCTCTATCTTCTAACTCTTTCTCTCTATTATTCAGTGCTTCATTCCTTTTTTCGCATTTCATCTTCTTTCCTTTTCAATAACAATTCAATACTGTTGCTTTCATTCAATCCTGTTCTCTGTCTCTCTTATAACCTGTTACTGTTGTAACTCTTTTAGCTTTGTCTCTAGCTCTTGTTCGTATTTATCCAAGTTTTGTTCTCTTAATGCTAATTCCCTTTCGCGAATTTCATACTGTTCTAGTAACTGCTTCGTCTTTCTATTTCTTGAACTCGTCTCTGTTTCTCTTGTTCAATCTTCAGCTGTTGTCCTCGTTCCAATTCTAATAAATCCTTGCAATTCCTTTCTCCTTGCCTTATTACCAATAATTTTTTCTTCTTCTAGCTCTAGCAACTCAGTCGTTTCACTTTTGTCCTCCTGCTTTCCACCCCAATCATCACTATAACCTTGCTTTTTAGCATATGTCTGGCTATCTATCTCCAACTGATTGTCTTCCACTTTGTCCAGTCATCTTGTTTATCCGCAGTGTCAAGAGCACTATCTTCTTTGATGAACCATTTTTCTCTCATGTTTCCCTCCAGTTCACTTTCTTTATATAATGGTTGTTCTTTTAACGGATGGCTAGGTCTGTGTTTCGAAAACCCTGTATCGAAACTCATGGACTGCCATTTTTCTCTGTCACGTTTACTCATTTAGCTTTAATCTAGCTACATCTGTTTGTATTTTTCAGATTATGTTCCGAAGTTGGAACCTTTCTGTCTGGAGTTGGAATACATTTCCTGATTATATGAGGAAAATCGCTTATCTAATGCCTCCACTTGTGGTGAGAATGCTATGTCTGAGACATCTATTACTGGCTCCTTGAACATATATCTTTCCTCCTGTATTTGGCCTTGTGAAGATGGTACGTCACCTTGATTTTCTCTACTTTGAGTACCATTTTGTTGATCGAAGTTTCTAAATCTCTGCTTGGTTTCTGTTGTAACTCCTCAATTTTGTTAACATTTCTATCCGTTTGTCTGGATGCTGAAGCACTCATTCTTCCAGATCGCATCATTTCTTGTTGATGCTTTTAATCTCTTTAGTTGCTGTTCTTTTATCTGTTTTCTAATGCTCTAATTTCTCTCTCCGTTTGTCTCTGTCTTTCCATACTTTCACTTTGTTGCCGTACGTGTGTGGTTTTTCTTAGTCTTCTCGGTGAGATACCTTCAGCCATGTTTTACAGAAGCTTTCCTTCCACAATAAAATTGCTCAGCTTCAAACTAACTTCTTCTATTTCAATCCACAATATTCTAATTTTTATCTTCTACTCTTGTATTTTATTGTACCTTTCACTTTTCTTTCGCTATATTTCAATATACTTCTTCTTTCACTGTACTTCTCCTTTAAACTATACTGCTTCCACTGTACTTTCCCTTTAACTATACTTCTTCCACTGTACTTCTCCTTTAACTCTACTTCTTTCACAGTATCTTTCCTTTAACTGTACTTCTTTCACAATACCTCTCCTTTAACTATACTTCTTTCACAGTACTTCTCCTTTCACTATACTTCTTTCACTGTACTTTCTCCTTTAACTATACTTCTTTCACTGTACTCCTCCTTTAACTATATTCTTTCACTGTACTTCTCCTTTAACTATACTTCTTCACTGTACTTCTCCTTTAACTATACTTCTCCTTACAAACTTCAACTTTCAATGTGCTTCTCCTTAACAATACTTCTTTCACAATACTTCTCCTTTAACTATACTTCTTTCACAGTACCTTTCCTTTTAACAGTACTTTAACTTTCAATGTGCTTCTCCTTTTACAAGACTTCTTTCAAAATACTTCTACTTTCAATGTGCTTCTCCTTTAACTAAACTTCTCCTTCAACTGTACTTTTCCTTAACTTTACTTTTCCTTTACTATACTTCTCCTTTAACTATACTTCAACTTACACTTTACTTCTCCTTTAACTATATTTCAACCTTCACTATGCTTCTCCTTTAACTAAATTTCTCTTTTCACTTCACTTCTCCTTTAACTATATTTCATTTTTCACTTTACTTCTCCTTTAACCTAATTTTGACATTCACTATGCTTCTCCTTAACTAAATTTCTCTTTTCACTTCACTTCTCCTTTAACTAATATTTCATTTTTCACTTACTTCTCCTTTAACTAAATTTCTCTTTTCACTTCACTCTCCTTTAAACTATATTTCAACCTTCACTATGCTTCTCCTTAACTATACTTCTTTCACAGTACCTTTCCTTTTAACAGTACTTTAACTTTCAATGTGCTTCTCCTTTTACAAGACTTCTTTCAAAATACTTCTACTTTCAATGTTGCTTCTCCTTTAACTAAAACTTCTCCTTTCACTGTACTTTTCCTTTAACTTTACTTTTCCTTTCGCTGTACTTCTCCTTTAACAATACTATTCCTTTCGCTACACTTCTCCTTTAACAATACTATTCACTCTTTCAGTTTTCTCTTATTTCTACTTTCACAATTTATTCGAACCTCTTATATTTCCCTTCTTATATAGTACCGTAAACTTGTAATGATATCTATTATTATCTTTCTTTCTTATAGAAATTTATAATTATATATACCAATTAATTGATTTTTTTTTTTTTTTTTTTCTGAAAAAAAAAATTGGCAATTTCTGAGATTCGAACCCTAGACCTCTGGCTTTACAATCTAAACGTCTTCCCGACTGAGCTACGGGGACAGTTGATAAGACGTAGATTAACTTTACGCTTTTATCAATACTTATTGCCGATAGCGGTGTTAAATCGGTTACCCGAGGAATATCCTTTATACAGGTAGATCTCTTAAATATAATAATACCGATATGCGTTTTTCAACTCACAAAAAGGTAAAATTCCTTGACTACATACGCACCCAAGGTATATTTACCCTTTTCTTAAAATTACGATTGTTTAAATTTCTATCAAAAATCCAGCATATCTTTTTTTTCGGATCTGTTGGATCAGTTTTATTTAGACTACAGCACTTATCAATATAAGTCCTGTAGAAGATGCGCTGTTACTCGTGCACTCATATATTGCTTTTACTTATAAGCTATATATTGAAGCAATCATTATTTGTCGGTGAATTGTACTTTTAGTTCCAAAACAAAACACACTGGTATCTATAGTATACCTCATATATTTACTTACTATACCTGTATAAGGGTTATATAGGCCAAGTATTAAATCTGATCTTTATTAGTAGGTTATTAATCTGAGAGGGAGAGATAGAAAGAAGGAGAATAAATATAATATATGCAAATATAGTCCTATATAAATATATGACCCTTATATATATACTTCATCAACACAACTGATCACAGATCTATAACAAGCTTGTACACTTATCTCTTTGATATATAAAACAGACGACCTTATACACTTGACTGACCACAACAAGTACAGGGTAGACTGGTCAATATATGTATGTCATAATCTAGACAACTGTCAAAAATGTAAACAATTAAAAATCACTCAAATATGCATTACAGGAACAATTGAACAAAAAGTAAATACTTTACATTCATCGTCGGCCACATCAACGTATAAAACGCAGAATTATCACCGTTTCAGAGATATACACTGAATATGTCAGTTCCAACATTTATTGTTTATTTTGCTATCTGTCAAAACTGACAAATAGTCAAATTCACACCACTTCCTGGAATCCTTGGATCTTCTTCCAATGGCGATCAGAAAGTTCTAGTGCACCTGTTCCTGATCAGATGTTAACGCTATGATGCTGTATCTATTCGCCGGCCAGATAAATCATACCTAGGTTTATGCAGTTCTGATGTTTGTTGTTATAGAGGAATTCATATGTAGAATTACAGATTCCCATAAGGCGTATCGTCAGCTGAATTGATGATCTTCGTTGTCCCATGTTGGGCGCCATTTGTCGCCGAGGCGCCTTGTGTCCCTTTTTTTTGTTTGAGTAGGGATGCTGATTCGTCTCAGCGGTAGAGTGATTTACTATCTGGGGACTGGGGATGTTCAGCGACTGTAACTGTAACAATATATAATCCCTTTATTAATATATTATATAATATGTAATATAATTTATTTAGGTTATAAAAACCGAACAACTATACCCTTTCAAAATATCATCGTAAACTAATACGTTGATACGATTGGCTGAAAAGTATAGGAATAATAATAAATAATTACCATAACAAAGGGATAATAAGATACAGGTAAAAGGACAGGTAATTTGTTAGTCACGTTAGTCATCTATTGTATATGTTACGGCTTACTACTGATAGGTAAATATAGGAAATAATTATAGGATTCAATGTATCTTGGTGACTCTCAATGAATAAAGGTAAGTATAGACATAGGTAATTACAGACACAGGTAAGTATGGACACGTGTAAGAATGGGCTAGGTAAGTATACACCGAAAACTGAAACACAGGTAAGTATACAACCTACTTGCAAGTATACGGCCTACGTCACGACAATTTCACCAAACACTACCATTTGATTTATATGTCGGTAAGTGTATACATAATTTACATTCGTTTAGGGTTCTATCACACCTGCGACACTAGAATAGCGTTAGCGCATATTCTTTTCGTGTTATAACATCTTCAGAATCCCTCGGGATTCTGCAGATGTTATAACACGAAAAAACATGCGTTATCCCTACACAGGCACACTTAAGTCTTGTACTCAGATGAGCGCTTTAGGATCAGTGACCCTCTTGTTTAGCAAATAGTCGATGAAATAAATTACTTTCCAATGTTTCTTGATTATAAGATGTAGAACATTTGTTTTCATGATTATAGTTAGAAAAAAAGTAGAGAAATGATTTCACTGAAATAAGTAAATACAGTTTAAATGCACACTTAGAAATTCAATAATCAACCATTTTCTTTACCAGTAATGTTGCCATGGAAACAAAATGACTTCCATTTTAATCAAATATTTAAATGTTTGTAACTTCCTCATATTTAAGTCTGTTTTTAAATTGAATTAACATAAAAACAATACCCCATCATATGGGACATCAAATGACAGAAAGTGCAAACTCTTGGCAATTTTTCATTATTTTTTGGCCTCCTTTTTACTATGAATTTAAGGTTAATTTTTGTGTACTTTTCACATCTCTGTTATTCCTAAAAGGATTTGGTTCAAATTTTAGCAATGTTCCACATAAATACCTATATCATTTTACAAAAAGGTATTTTGCACCAATATTTCATGAATTATGTTCATTTTTCTGTTAAATTTCAGGTGAAAGTTTTGATGTTATTTCAGTCTAAATCTGCTATTATCAATATAAGTGCTTTTTTTCTGTGGGCATAACATTCTTCGAGCTTTTCTAATTGAGGCAGTATTCTAAGTCTAAACACAACCTGATCGTTCCCCTATTGTTTTTAAAGTCTTTAGACAAAAGATGATACAGCTCTTTCGGAGCTCTGTCTTTTTTAGTTAGAATCTCTTATGTAAGCCCAGTTTTAAAAATGACTGCATTTGCTAAGATGAAGATCATGTAACTGGATATGGTTTCCAGTATGTAAAATATGAAGTATATAGTAGCTTAAACTTTCAAATTTTACACAGTGACAAAGATGCACTTAAGGAATATCTGTATTGGTTTTTAAGTAAAGGCTCTTACATTACAGTGACAGTTCTGATATAATATTCATGATAATTGCAGGTGACAGTAAAGAAACCAAGGAGATTAGCACACACAGCAGATAGAAGAAACACAGCCAATAAAAGGAGAAAGACACAAAACAGTGGAACCAAAAATACTGGTAATTAGATCAGTCTTTTTGTACCTTGTGTTATAGGTTGAATACTTGCTTGGTTGTGTTCTGTACTTCCACAGGGTCTTCTTTTAAGTTCTATTATTTGTATTTGGCAAGTTTTAACAGCTTTCATAACACATTTTTTTTCCCTGAGTAAAGCATGAAATTTTCCAGTTTTGTGTTGTAGATTTGATAAGAATACTAAGTATTACCCTAGTTCAAATTACATATTTTTGCGATACCTATTCAAGACAGTTTCGGACCATAAAGAGGGATTTCACTGCATTAAGCTTGCAAGTAGATAAAATTTACATTTGACTGCTTAAAGTCAAAATATTTTGACATTTGGAAATGCATGCTGAAGACAGAAATTTAATATTCTGTGTGATTATTTTGATTTAACTTAAGACATCATACTCTTAGTACTGTTTCTTTTATAAAAAATTTCAGGGCAAACAAAGAAGAAAAACCCAAAGAGTAAGACCAACTCATCCACAAAGGGTATGTAGTCGGGTTATCTTTTCTTCTTATAACAATAGACAGAAGTTTTTCTAGCTTGACTATTCGAATAAAAGTCTAGCTATACTATTCACTTTTCATCGGCATTACACCTTGGGTAAAGTTTAGCATGCAAGTACATACAGCTATCATTTATATGCATATAGCTTTGATACTTACTTTTTCTTTTCCTAGGTCAATTACCAACCTCACTAGGTCAAGTTCCATAACTCTTAACATGTATTTTGAACAAATTATGCCCCCTTTTGGATTTAGAAATTCCTGGTGAAAGTTTTACATGCAAGTTACCAAGTCTTCCAAAACTAATGCAGATATTGAATTGAAAATTGACATGTGTCTTTGGGGTTATAAATTAGCTGATAGCATCAAGTCCCATAACTCTGACCTGCATTTTGCCAAAATATGCCCCCTTTTGGACTTAGAAAATCCTGGTTAATGTTTTGCGTGTAAGTCAAAGAAGTATTACTAAAAGGCATTCAGATTTAAACCTTATCTTTTCTTTTCTAGATCAATTACCAACCTCACATGGTCAAGTCCCATAACTCTGATATGTATTTTGGGCAAATTATGCCCCCTTTTGGACTTAGACTACATGCAAGTTACTATCTCCATAACTAATGCAGACACTGGGTTGAAACTCTATAGATATTTTAACATTTAGGGTAACATTTTCCTGCTTGTGGGACAATAATTCAAATAATTGAGCATTGGCAATTCGAATAATTGAGCATTGGCTGTCTTATGGACAGCTATTGATTTTAAGTAGGTTTAGGTTGGAAAAAACGAAAAAAAAATTTTAAACAAAATTGTTGCCATTTTTATTTTGAGTTAAGCATCCAAATGTCAAGCTACGATCAAACTTGGTGAATGACATCTCTTGTTTTAGCCTCCCGATAAGCTTATCAGGGCCATCCTCAGTACAGTTTTTATTCCTACCTAACAGTATATGGCAGAGATATTTTACTTATTGTGTACTTGATGGAACAATGTCACACCTTATTCTATACATCCAGTTTATAAGGAAAGTCAGCCCTTAATGTTACATATTTCTAGGTAAATGACTATTTGTAGTACTCTTAAAAAGAGTGTTGTACTTTCAGCTTTCTAGAGATACTTTTATCGGCTAAACTTTTAAGTAGAACCTTCTTTGGTTTATAAAACCCTATAAATAAACAAGCAATTATGTTATTGAAATTACCAATAATGAAATTCAATCTGTGTTCTTTTTTGTAGGCCATGCTCGTAAACGATTGAGGAAGATGTCATACAGGCTAGTTCAGATACCACTACTGGATGAGATAAAGAAACATATCTGGCTTCTAATTTTGTTAGATTTGTTTGAAAAATGTATGATTATGTTTTTGTTTCTTTTGATCTTCCTGAATTATATAAAGCTCTGCTGTTTATTGGAATTGTTACATTATCTAATGGCATTGTTCGCTTCTTTAGTGGAAAGTCATACTGGACACTTAGCCTTGAGCATTACAGTTAATGAGAGTATTAAACATGGATACAGAGTTAGCTGTGTTGTTTAAAATGTGATCAAGTTATTACGATATTGATAAATGAATCGAAATATCCAGTGACTTAAATCAGATCGGGTATGTTTAAAGGTCAACACAGTTGTATTGTTTAATTAGTAGAATTTTACTGTCAGATATACACATATTACTTAGTGTTTTTCTTTTGTACCTGGAATTTTTGATTGAAAATGTTTTTGTGTTTCGATTTGGTTGAACATAAAATTTTATTATAAACCTTCGTGTTATATGTGATGGTTTTAGTTCTGCCTGTTCGTGTGACCTGAAGTGAGGGCATAACATCAATTATAAAACTTAGAATTATGCTTGTTACTGGTATACTAATAGCACAAAAGTTGCAAGGAAACTGTTATATTCCATGTATTGGATGTTCAGTCAGTCTGCTCCACTACATTTCTTAAAGTTCATTTGACAATGGTTTTTGTGTAAATTAATTTGAAACAATATTAGGACCTTGAATGATATTGGGCAAATTATGGATCTATACATTTTCATGTTTTAAATTTATGCATCATAACTGAATGGTGTAAATTAAGAGAATTGAAAAATACCAGCCTTGTATTTTGTTTTCGATAAGGTTGATGTTACACTCTTACTTAATGAAAACATTTTAAGTATTTACACTGTTCAGATAGTAAGTTACATTCTGGTATGGTTCTTTATCAAGATTGTTCAAATGGTTGAGCTTGGCCACTTTTAGGGGCCACCAGAGCAACAAGAGAAAAATGAACAATTTCTCCTTATTTGACAACTTTATGCATCTTATGAAACATTGTTTATATGAGGTCATGTCTTAAGTATGTTCAAATGTGGCATCTTTTTGCTTGAATGACATCTTTATAAGGTCCACTATCAAATTTGTTAAAATGTGGGCAAGGGGCCGTAGAACTTAAATAAACAACAGAAAATACATTTATTAACTCTTCTCATGAATCTCATGTTAACTTTGGTCTTAATCACTCTTAGTATTTAACATCATGTTGGCTCCCAAATATGTTGAGATAGGGGCTTTACTGGCCTATTAAGGGCCTCTAGTACTAAAATGAATATACATTTGAAATAGTTTCAGGGCACCTTGGGTCTTCCTCCACCATTAAAGCTGGAAAGTCGCCATATGACCTATCATGTGTTGGTGCCAGTTAAATCTAACAAAATAAATTAATTAAAAAGTTTCTTTTCATGAACCGCTTGATTAATCTGTATCAAACAGTATCAATACAATCATTATAAGGTCATCTCCAAACCAGGTGCTACATCTCTTATAGGACAAAAGTTTTTGAAATAGAAACACATTTTTTTTTTCAAAGTGTAAGAAATGCATGTTGGTTTTAACCATACTTGTCTTATTGTTAAGCCGGCCGTCCAAACAAATTTTAGCTGTTTTATTGGTGTACTAATGCCTTGGATTGTACCTATTTAAATAACAAATGTTTTTATTTCATAAAATACAAGCGTAAGATATTATCTCCATGGGGAATTTTATTTTGTGAATTTAGGGTTAGTGCGAAATACTCCATCTCCTTTTTGAGAAAAAATAACCGTTCAAAGGCAGTGATCTACAATAAGCTAGTTAATTGTACAGTTCATTTTTGCTCAAATGTTATTTGCAATTTGTGTTCCTTTTTATACTTCAGAAATAAGATAAGCTGTCTAACCGACCAGGTTGATTTCAAGTGTTTTATAAATATTATATGAAGTAGTTTTTAGCTCACCTGAACCAAAGGCTCATGGCTAGCTTTTGTGACCGTTCAATGTCCGTCGTGCAGTGTCAGTCGTTCGTCCATCAACATTCTCTAAAAAAAATTCATCTTGAAAACCACTTTGCAGAATTACACCAAACTTAAAAGGAATGATCCTTGGGTGGTCCCCTTTCAAAATTGTTCAAAGAATTGAATTCCATGCAGAACTCTGGTTGCCATGGTAACCAAAAGGGAAAAAAGTATTCTTGTCCAAAACTTACAGGCATAGAGCCTTGAAATTTGGCATGTGACATCATCTAATTGTCCTCTATGAAGATTGTTCAAATTGTGCCCCAGGGATGAAAAGAGGCCCCACCCTAGGGGTTCCAAGTTTTACATAGCTTTATATAAGAAAAAAAACATCTAAAATCTTGTCTGAAAAGGAAAGGCCTAGGCTTTTGATATTAGGTATGTAGCATTGCCTAGTGGACCTCTAACAGAATTGTTCAAATTATGCCCCTGGGGTAAAAAGAGGCCCCAGCTTGGGGTGTCATTTGTTATATGAATTATATAGAAAAAAGATACTTAAAAAATTATCAGATCATATTTCCTAGACTGTTTAATTATATTTACCTGATGTACCCAAGTGATTATGACTCGCCTTACTGTGACCTTGACCTACAAACCTACTTTCTTTTTTTTTTTTTAAGATACAGCCTTGAAATTTGGATGACATGTACAGTTTTGCATCCCAATCTTAAAACTGACTTTCAGTGATCATGAATTTCACCTACTGACCTACTTTCTAATATTTTAGCATCAGTTTGTCATTTGAAACATGTGGCTCATATTACTCAGGTAAGCAATTCAGGGTCATCATGACCCTCTTGTTTATTTATATTTGTATAGAAATATTTATTTTAAAAAAATGAATTCATGTGTCACAAATCAATTCATTTCTCAGGTCTTTTGAATAAATTCTACAGGTTGATTTATGATGTCCAAGAAACTAAATATGTCTCATTGTTGCGCTAGCCGAACAAATATTAACTTATTTTATACAATTCTTTTTTTTATATATATATCACATGAATTCATGTATCACCCATTCATTTGGTATGCAAGCTTAACAAATTGTAAGAAATGAATTATGGTTTTTACCATATTTGTTCCAAGAAACTGAACATGTCTCTTTGTTAAGCCGGCCAAACACATTTTAGGTCTTTTATTAATTTTTGTATTGAACTATTTTAAAAATATTAAGTGGATGTATCGCAAGTTTATTTGTTACGCCGGCTTAAAAAATTTATCATGGTTTTTACCATATTTGTTTAAAAAAAAAAGAACATGTCTCTTTGTTAAGCCGGCCTAACAAATGTTAGCTCTTTTGTTAATTTATTTTTTGCGTAGAACTGTTTAATATTAAGTGCATGTATCACAAGTTAATTTGTTATGCCAGCTTAACAAAGTGTAAGAAATGCATCATGGTTTCTACCATATTTGTTTCAAGAAACTGAACATGTTTTATTGTTAAGCAGGCCGAACAATTAGTTCTTCTATTTATTTTTGTATAGAACTGTTTAATATCAAGTGCATGTATCATTAATTTGTTATGCCAGCTTATCAATTTGTAAGAAATGCATTATGGTTTGTACAAGCCGGCCGAACAAATGTTAGCTCATTTATTTATTTCTGTATAGAACTGTTTATATTAAGTGCATGTATCACAAGTTAATTTGTTATGCCAGCTTAACAAATTGTAAGAAATGCATGGTTTCTACTATATTTGTTTCGAGAAACTTAACATGTTTCATTGTTAAGCCGGCCGAACAAATGTTAGCTCTTTTATTTATTTCTGTACGGATTTGTTTTATAATTACCGAGTGCTTTTATCAAAAGTTACTTTGTTATGCCAGCTTAACAAATTGTAAGAAATATATCATGGTTTTTTCCATATTTGTTTCGAGAAACTGAACATGTTTCATTGTTAAGCCGGCCGAACAAATGTAAGCTCTTTTAATGATTTCTGTACAGAACTGTTTTATATCCAGTGCTTTTATCACCAGGTAATTTGTATGCCAGCTTAACAATTTGTAAGAAATGCATTATGGTTTCTACCATATTTGTTTCGAGAAACTAAACATGTTTCATTGTTAAGCCGGCCGAACAAATGTCACCTCTTTTAATTATTTCTGTACAGAACTGTTTTATATCAAGTGCTTTTATCACGAGTTAATTTGTTATGCCAGCTTAACAATTTGTAAGAAATGCATTATGGTTTCTACCATCCGATATTTGTTTCGAGAAACTGAACATGTTTCATTGTTAAGCCGGCCGAACAAATGTTAGCTCTTTATTTATTTCTGCATTGACTGTATTATATCAAGTGCTTTTATCACAAATTAATTTGTTATGCCAGCTTAACAAATTGTTAGAAATGCATCATGGTTTCTACCATATTTGTTTCGAAAAACTAAACGTGTTTCATTGTTAAGCCGGCCGAACAAATGTCACCTCTTTAAATCATTTCTGTACAGAACTGTTTTATATCAAGTGCTTTTATCACGAGTTAATTTGTTATGCCAGCTTAACAATTTGTAAGAAATGCATTATGGTTTCTACCATCCGATATTTGTTTCAAGAAACTGAACACGTTTCATTGTTAAGCCGGCCAAACAAATGTTAGCTCTTTATTTATAGTATTGACTGTATTATATCAAGTGCTTTTATCACAAATTAATTTGTTATGCCAGCTTAACAAATTGTAAGAAATGCATAGTTTCTACCATATTTGTTTCAAGATACTATGTATATCTTTTTGTTAAGCCAGCCAAACAAATGTTAGCTCCTTGCTGCTTGTTTTGAAAATAAATAGGCTTCCACCAGAATGAATCTGTCTCATTGCTAACATAGTTGTTACATCGATGTTTTTGATAAGATTATGTTAAGCCGGCTTAACGATTCCTTGAGCGAACTTGTACTTTTGGAATAGAAAATAATTTACAACTAGAAAATTCCGCTTGCCGAACAAATTCTGCTTTAAGAAATGATTTAAAAAGACTGGTAAATTTTTCATGATAAGATTTTGTTAAGCCAGCATAACAATTATGTTGTTACAGATAGTTATTGTTAAGCTGGCTTAACAGTTGTTAACCGAAACATTAACATTTCAGCTCAGTTGTTATGCTGGCTTAACAAATGATATAAATATGTATAATAAATGTATATTTTTGTTTATTTATTTTCAGATTAAATGACTTTTAATTAAATTGAAATAAATTATTTAACAAATTATACGTGTTTGTTGTTGTCCTTTTATCATCAGAGGTAAAATAAGGTCATTATTTAGCAGGGTAAATTGGCCATATTTTGGATTTTAATTGGGAATGTCTGGACATTCCCTTTTTAAAATAGACAGCGTTATATGTAACAAAACAAAATATTTCATGGTATTAAAACAAGTATAAACATTATCGCGTGAGGTCAATGAAGGGAAGGTAATTTTTAATATTTTGCAAAGCAAGTTAAATTTAGAAATTATTTTTACTATGTGAGGATCAGACAGCAAATATTACTAAAAGACATACAAAAATTACACTTGATTTGTCATCAATGAAAATATACTACAGGTATATTGACCATGAACTTGTTTCTGTGTTTGGCAACAATGCATTTATATCCAAAATATCTGAAAATGATCTGAAGAGTAATGGATATAGCCTAGGAATATTGTAAGTCAATGTTTGGTGATTTAAGTCTAAATTTAGTCCAGGTAGTCAAATTATGATTTCATTCAAGGTATATGAAATTATTGTGAGGAACGTTTATCGTATATTATAGTTGGTTGTCTGTCTTGCCAGCCAATTCTAATATAAACGTTTTAGTTTCCACTGTTGATTTGAAACGCAACAATAACACTACTCTTTATGTACATATACGTTTTCTTATTACATCTCAGCAGCAAAGGGTTAGATTGCAACATCAACCATTTCTGAGTGTAGTTTCAATTTGATATTTTCTTTTCAAACCTTAGCGGGTTATTTCAAAATATTTCTGACAGATTTAGATTCCAATTGACAATAATTGTTGAGGTATATCTTTAAATAGTCATACATCTCTAGCTGCAAAATCAAGACACGGACGGACCGCAACTATAGTGTCAGTAAAATTGATTTTTTTGGTACTAGGTATACGTAGAGGGATAACCTGTCCGTGTCAGGACACCTTGTCTTGAGCCATAACTTTGAACTTTTTAAAAATGAGAGAGTTTGCAGAACCTTCACTCTAATAAGAAAAGACATTAAAACAAGTCATGACTTTAAACGTTATTTTAACTGCAAACAGAGAAATAAGGAAACGTCCAGTGTATATTAAGAACTACCTTGCTCACATTTATCGCCTGTATCAACCTTTCCATGACCCTAATTACTTTTATGCAACAACTATTAATATGTTTCCATTCGGCGTTCCTATATTCTATATTCTTGATTTTATTTTGCAAATGCGATGCGGAGTGAAAACTGTTAGCAGTATTACAGGTCTGAAAAGCGATCTAACAATAAGTGACGACTTTTTTGCTGGCGTCGAAGATAATATTTTTTTCGCATTATTTAAGTGTTCAGAGGCGTCGAGATTGATACATTTGTAATCATGAAAATAAAAGATACCAATAAGTCTTTTCCTGTTATAAAATAAAGTCCAATAGTTATTGACATCTTTCCTGATTAAATAGACTGTATTTCAGCCTTGATGAAGATGGAAGAAACATTTATTTTCACTGGCACAGTGAAAATGGATATCAAATCATAAATATATTTAGCTAAAGATAAACGCCATTGAAAGAAAAAAACTTTGAAAGACGTTTAACAGAATTATCTTAGTGTTATAACAATTTAAAACTTCTGGCAAAACACCTTTTACCATAAAGACATAAATAAGTATATCGACGACGCTTCAATATTCCTGTTACGCAGCCAAAAAGTCATATACAAACGAACAGGGGTTAGACATATTTTTCAACTGAAACTTACACATAAAAGGTTAAAGTTAGTCATTAATCCTGTATAGAGATAATTGTCAACACTAACCATCATAAATTAGAAAGCATCAATGTGGAACTGTAGTATGGTAATATACCTATATAATATATACTGTTTGAATATAAGAAATTTAATATACAAAGCATTCCTGTGACCATCGCATTTAAGCATTCAGTAGACATGTATATGTAAACTTATACTACTAATTAAGATTTCAGTAAACTGGGTAGGGGTGTTGGGGAAAGTGAAAACTGCAAGGATGAATATTCATTTGGGAAGGCTATGTTCAATAACCGTGTTATCCCCACAACACAAACTACATCAGCGCCAACACGCACGCACGCACGCACGCACGCACGCACGCACGCACGCACTAAAACAAGCTACACAATAAAAAAGCAAACAGACAGGCAGGAAAAACAAAACAGTGGGGAACGGGCAAGGGACAGTCGGTGGCCAATATATAATGTACATTCATCATAGTAAAAGGAGAGGATGTAAACAAAAAAGAGGGAGGGCGAGTTGGGGAGGGAAAGAGGAAAGAAACACCTACAACAAACAAGACAATATACGAAACGTAAAACACGAAACGGATGAAAACAAAGTTGAAAATAAGGGGACCGCCTTTTATTTTATCTAAGTCATGTAAAAACGTTAGATTTTATTTCCCATATGTCATTTCAAAACATTTATATCTAATTTCTTTAAGATAAATACACAAAATGATATTGATGTAAAGAATAAAATATGCTACTCAAGCATACACATATCTTTATTTATTATCATCACCTTTCTATGGAACATGAGAGACATAGTCTTGTGCTGATTTGATTTGAGGTACAAGAAAGAACAACACTTTGTGATCATTTCCGGCGATCATTCTGTACATGTGCTATTGCTCTAAGGTCCGGTGGTGACATTTTCCTTATCAATCTATGCAATGATCTTAAATTTATTGGGATGACTTCGTGTAAGGACAATTCTCTAGTGATTCAAAAATACAGCGAACTGGAGTACCAGTTAAACAAAATTATGTTTTGAAATACTTCTTGACTTTTTATCTTGTTATGTAACATATTCTAACACCCTCTTAGATTTTTTTTCCATATTTTTATATTCTTTTTTAGATATTTGGCGTATATTCCAACATATGATCTACCTTTCTGATCTTAGTAATATAAACTGAATTATTTAATTCTAGTTATTGACATTGCACGTTTTAGTTACATGCGGATTGTTTCTGTAGGTATTTAGTAGAAATATTGTTGATATAACTACATTTATAAAAGATGAAAAAGTGTGTAATGCACTGGTAGAAGAATTTAGTAGCGGTCACTTGGTAGGGTAGAACATTATTTGATATTTTGAAGTTCTACACAAAAACGGACTACATATTCTAGAACAGAATAGATCATATTCAAAAATAATAACTGTGATACGTAAGTCTTTAAAAGCATTTGTTTGACCAAAGGTACCAACAGTCAGATTTTGAAATTGCAATAAAAAGCTTTCTATAATCGGAAAATTAGATAAAAGACATATTTATAAGTTTTCGGTTTTGAGATAGTATCGTTCAAATTTACTAAAACGTAGACTATTACAAATGGTCTAACTGTCGGTAATCAATATCATGACTGTCACCATTCATTATTTAAACCTGTAGTGAATTGACAAAATAGACTCAGTATCGGCTACAATTAAGTTAAATGTATGATGTTACGGTTATATACTACTTGTGCTTGAGTCACATTCATTATGTTTTCTGTAGCCGAACATTTTATCTTTTGTAGTTACAAACAAACATAGGCTCGCTTATCAAAATTCGCATACGTCCTCATGAGGAACGCCTTGGTTTGATCTTTGACAAACTGATGAACATTGACATTGTTATGGAACCAAAAGACTATGAATGTATACGTGGATTGTGTGGCCTGTTTGACACTAATCATGATTTTCATGACAGAAATGGTGATCCTATAGGTTATCAAAACAGGACACAATTTATCGAAAAGTGGAAGTAGGTTCTTTACCATTTTTCATGCTTACACTTAATAGGGACAGTAAACATCTATATCTCTTTTAATTTGGAACGAAATGATTCTTATCTGTCATCTTTTTCTTTAAGATAAACTTTGCAGAAATGTGTTCAAAAAGCTTCAATGGCATACCTTTGCAATGTATGCATCTGGCCGTTCGACTAGTAGTTGTTTTTATTTTTAGATATAATAATTAAGAATCAATTTATATGTGTTGTGTATTTACAGTTAAATTCATAATGTAGCTAATTATAAGGGATGGCAATTTTTTCGATAGAGACTCGGTTACTCGTTTAAAGTGGTTTCCGTACCCGAAAAGGCGACAATCGGACGTATTAAGAACTTGTTAACTATTTAAGGGAAATATAATAAAATCTTTAATCATTAGCTCCCGTTAGCAGGGATATAATATTTCGAAACCAGTTTTTGTTGTCGGATACAGTTGTAATGCTAAAGAGAAAACTCGAGAATGTAAAACCAACTTTATTGATATGTTATAAGTAACCGTTTTGGTTCACGTAATAACTTAAGATAATTAAAATATCAAAACACTGTGTGGTGTTATTTTCTAACAGTTTGTTATATAAGCGCTACTGCAATAAGCGGCATAATTACAACTTAAAAGGAACATGATTTTGCAAACACGTGTTACCTGTCAGGCGTCATTATTTACCATTGTGCATCAAACTACAGCTCCATGTTTGTAAAATCAGGTTAATTGATCAAACATATGACAGGTAGATACGTTGGTGTCGTGTAACCGGGCGCGTTGAAATTGTCTAGTCTTTTGACTTTTATTTATTTAATTGTTTTGAGTACTTGATTACTAAATTTCGTAATAGATGCACGGAATACCGAGTGAGTACTCGGTTAACCGTTGCCACCCCGTCTAATAACATATAAATATTACGGAGATTATTTTTTCAGGCCTTTCCTCTTGTCTTGATACATTATTCATTGTTATCCATTTCAATCAGTCTGAGAGACTCTGATACAAATTATTTGACAACAACCTGTAAAGCCGATGTTATGAAATGGGAAAAAAAATCAAAGGTTATTTTGTTGCTGTAATTGCTATGATACTAGCTGTGGCACAGTGAAAATTGAGGCAATGTGTTCTCCGTCGTAATATCTAAACCGTACTGTCAATCGTGAAGCAAGTGTGAGACTGTGTAATGAGTTTACAGAACGATGCATAACAGAGAATACAAAGCGCTTACGTCTGATCCCGAAACAGAAATGCAAAGAAAGGCAAAACTTTCTAATCACAAGAAAATTGCCTATGCAAAGGTAAAATATCTTTCAATAATTATTGCTGTTTAGAAATGACTGTTTGTAGTAGGCACAGTCAAACTATATTTTTTATAAGTTTAGATATTTCCAAATGCAGATCTATACTAATATCATTAATAATTAGCTCCGTTGCAAAACTCTATATAGCTTCTATATCCAAATGTAACATCTTTATACATTAAGATGTGTTTGAAAAGGATCTTTTTACAAATGTTATTATGCTTTTATTTAAATACATATAAAATCAAATAAAAGGCAATGAGATGCAGCTTTCAAATTGCACATTGAAATTATCTATAAACTCAGATTAGCTTTATACATCTGTAATTTAATGTGATGCGCTGTACTTGTACATATAACAAATTATTCAACATAGGAACCACCAACAGACAAAACATATAATTGAGTGTATATTAAAATCCCCTCAGTCAACACCTTAACAGATTTAAGAAGAATTTGATGGTTTGTGCTTAGTCTATTAAAAGATTTCTGATAGTTACATTTCACAACAATTTGCTTAGAAATTAAATGGAGAAATGTAATGTTATATTGTCATGAAAAAACTATTATATTTTGCCAAATGTTATGAAGAGAGTAACAAAATGGTGGCTTGAATTAAAATGATAAAGAAATGTATATTTGTTTGTCTTTTAATTTTTATAAAAGTTAAAAGTTATTTTTTTCAACGAAATGTCAACTTTATTGACTGTGAACTTGTACTCTTTTCCCTTACTAAACTACCTGCTTTTTCCGAATAGTCCACTACTCAATACAATTGCTGTCTTCAAAATGACAAAGATAAAAGAGAAATTTGATATTTGAATAAAGGGGATTATTATCTTATTTATGGGATTTTGACTGCTTCATCATTTTTGCCAAGAGGATTTTGACCATTTTATTATTTTTGCCAAGTGGATTTTGACTATCCAGTGAGAAAATTATGAACACCTTCTTATTTCTGCAAAAGTGTTTCTGACCACCATATCATTTTTCAGCCAAGGGGGTTTTGACTGAAGGGATTTCGAGTGTCTCCCCATATGAGCCGCATTATGAGAAAACCAACACAGTATGCATTTGCGCTGGTCTAGATCCATGCTGGTCGCAAATGCACTATGTTGGTTTTCTCATTGTGCGGCTCAATTATTATTATGTTTTTTTGAATAAATGTCAACGTCAAATAGAATACATTCTTTCAAAGGAGAATGCTATAATGATGAGTACAAAGAAAATTACTGGTATTGCTTCAGTGCAAACGTTTTCGGATTTGTTTGGTGGATACAAATATTCAACGTTCATTCAGGAATGCATAATTATGGATGTTTACGTTAGTTATTCTAAGCACATAAAGGGTACAATGGCAGCTCGCCATAGATAGATATTAATGAAAAACTCTCAATAATACTGAATCCTATGGAGTAGTTTGTTTGGATATTTTAGTAAAGATAGATTGAAAATGTTAAATATATATACACAAATGTGGAAAAATTGAATTATTTTCAGAGAAATATATTAACGTAAAGCAGAAGACAAAAAGGAAATTTAGTGTAAAATTCTTAAATGGAATGCAACAATTAAATAACACGTAATTAAAGCAGTTTTAGATATATATACATATATTTTATACTATTTTGATTCGGATACCTTATATTCAGCTCAGTCTAAAAAACTATGTAACCTCATTCATGTAGACCAGTCAAAGTCCTCGATGGATAAACTATACTTTGACGTATAACCATAAATTGGTCGACTTCAAAATACAGTATTGTCCATCAAACTGCAGCTGAAATGGTTATTGCAATGAAGATGGTAAGAATAAACAAAATGTTTCACAGACACTTCTTTACTCATATGATTTATAGGATTTATAGAGTGCAAATGTACATACGCTACTTATCGTTAAATTATTTTTGTACGTTTTTGTATTTCTGCACTTACACAGTTCACTGAGTTGTCTTTGATAACAATGCGATAATTTTACCTTTTGTATATCAGGTTTTGTTCGAAATCAAGAAGTACTCTGCTATGTCGTGTTCATATGTAAACTACGCATTCAAATAGTTCATGGAAGAGACCGTAGATGTACCATGAGACTCAAATGTAGAAGTCCGATAAATTAAAAAAGTATTGCTTCATATTTTCCTACGTACCGCCGTTACTCTTATTTATTACTCTAATGCTTGATTGAATTGATATAAACTGAAACATTTTAACTGAAATATTCTACTCTCCTAATCATATGTCATGTGTTAATGTTTGCTATCTATTTAATCAAATTATTATTATAGGTGTGTGGAAATGCGAAGCAGGCTATTTTGGAACTGACTGTTAAAAAGATAAATCTGAAACCCCTGGAATAGACGATGTTGAAGGCGGAGGATTTTGTGATACGCGATATGGAAGTGAATATCGATGTTTTGAATAGCAAACAAGGGATCTTGCTGAAGATTTTCGTTATGAAAGAGTTCATAAAATTGTACAAGGGCGTATGATTTAAATTTTATGCTTTGTTGTGCTATATAGTGTTTACATCGCATTCTACATGAAAATGGATACAAACAGTATCAATGGTATTGTAAATTCTGATTATGTTTAACGACTTTACCCTTCATATAGTTTCTAATGTCATAACATGCTTTGTTTTGCAGTGCATTTAATTAGGCTATAACTTCAAAAGTACTACACAAGTGTACATTATCTTGCGTTCAGTTGAGAGCGTGGC
>NW_026462984.1:0-65436 GCF_021730395.1 Mercenaria mercenaria | reverse complement strand
GATCACGTTACAGCTTAATGCATTTTCAATTTTCGGTAATCATATGAACTTGAAATGTTGAATACTTTTTTTAAAAAAAAACGGTGATATTTAAAAGTGAAAATCTTATAGCAATTACATAAGACGGGTAAATGATTACGCCCATGTTATAACGTTTTGTTAATAGCCATTTTGATCAGTATATTTCTGCTAAATCAATCTAGGCAATGAATTATTTCCTGTTATGAAGATTTTCAGAAATGGAAATGTTCAAGACCTTGACACCGATGTAGTTTCTGGAGCGTTTAAAATATGTTCAAGGGCGAGTGGTGTTTTGAGACTAGACCACGAAGACGATCTTTACAACTTTAGTGCACAAAGGCCGCTTAGTCGGTCCAACTTTAGGATGTCAAAAAGGAGAAGCCAATATGCAAGTAATAAAACATGCAAGTATGTTAACAATCCAATAACACTTTATCATTTCTTAAAGTCTATTTTAACTTAGTTAATGAATAAGCGAGGTCGTTTTGGATTTCTACCACTAGAGTAAGTAGAGTAGTTAGATATTTTGTAATCTCTTTTTGTGAGCTAGGAACTTCGCGTCAATAAATTCATTCATTTTATTTTCATTTTACTTAAAATCGTTATTTGATTTTTGCAGAACAACACGTGTATCATTAAAGGTGTATGCCACGAAATCGATAATTATTGTTTTAAGTGCAATGAGGCAACCGATCAGTTTAAAGGCACTCGCTACAGTTTTTCCGGACGGGTCGATATTTACCCCAACACCGTGCCAATTTGGTTTTGTTTCTAATGGATGTAGCTCACTGCAGTGTTGGTGCGGTCTTCTGCGCATGCCCGGAAGTGATTATCTAATGTCGCGTACGGCAAAAATTCGCAAATTATTGTATGTTTGCATGCATTTAATGTACAAAATGTATAATATTCTGACTAAAGGTTAGGGTAAGCATCACCATGGTTACAAAATAGATACATTTAAAGTACGTTTAGTTCAAATTGCTTCAATCCGACATATACTGGAGTCTGTTATTTATACCAGCGCTCCAACTCTGCATTGAGTTACAGCTGTTTCTAATCCCGTACCGTACCCGTACCGTACATTCGTAAACTATAGGTTTTGTTAAAAAATGGGCGGAAACTTTCATCGTTCTATGCCATCAAAATGCTCCAGAAACACCTTAAAGTCCACTTATTAAGAAATATGCCGTTTGATAATTATATATATATATTTCTAAGTCATTAAGAGTATTTCGTACCAACCTGCGTTGTATAAATGCCCGCCACACCCCATCTCGTTGTAATTTGATTTAAGCGAATTCTGATATGGTGACCTATCAATTTTCTTTTTGTTTTAGATTAGGTAGACATAACCAAATGTATGTGCAGAGTTTGATTAAATTCTATAATGTGAAACTCGATAAAATAGCAGAAGTACCAACTTAAAACTGACAAAAATATGCAAAAATAGCCCTTGGGTCTGCTGAACAAGTATTCCTTTCTTTACAAAATCATGTTCTTTTGATTTCTCTGAGCATGTTTCAAATAGATATATTGTTTTCCGTTATAAAAATGCTTAGATAATCAAATTTATGCTGATTATTGTACTTTACTTAAAAATATTTTAGGATTACAGAAATTTTGAAAAATGTTTAAAATAGCACCATATCTAGGGGCAAATTAAATTGAAACAAAGCTGGTGACATAGTATTTTTATTTCATTTTTTCAGTACATCATAACATGATCTTTTAATACAAAACATTTCATCAAAATCTATTATTGAGAAAACAATTACGAAACTGTAGCGATCGTCCTTAACTGGGCGTATAGTGAGTTCATTTCTAACACTTAACTTTAAGATTCATTTAGATTAGTAATGTTGTATTTCTATATCTCGTAATATCATTTTAACCATAGGCATATATAAATAAAGTATGTTCAATGGTGTTACGCATGGTTGCTCATACATTGTCATCAATGCAATCTGTAGAAACACCTTCAAGAATGACAAAGTACCACGGCAATAACACTGAGCTGAGTGATCAGTCTTGCCATTTGTATATTTCTAAATTATATAACAACAAATCAGTTTTTTAGTTTCAGTATTGGTTTCAAAACGTCACGGGACAACTGTACTAATAATAAATACAAATGGCCTTTTTTGAAGAAAGAATGAATATATTTATAGTATACCTGCTTTCGATTAGGCTGTGCTGATCCAGACAACGAAAATCGTAAGGATCGTGACATTAATACTATAGCCATATCGATGCCATTATAGTTGGTTGGTGGAATACTGTTGGTGTTTATTGGTTGCCTTTCTATCAAGAAACTGAAGAAGCCGTTGCGGTAATCAAACTTTGTTTTGCTTATTATTCTTTCAGGCTGCAAATTAGCACACTCTAATGGTATGTCTTCAGAAAATGAAAAAGTCTAATAGGCTTCTAGGGTATTTCAGTTGCTTTATCAACTAAAATCAATGTTCCCATTTAACGAAATATTATGCTTGCAAACTGTTATTTTATATGATTATACTCGGCAAAACATTTCTATATATCAATGTTTAGTTCTACATATTATAAGAATAATGTATTTAATTTGAAATGGTTCATGATATCCAAACCAAACTCAGTTGTAAAATATTTGAACCACCCGAACATTATATGTATCGTTTTATCTGCTTAAAACTAATCTAGTGGTATATTCTTACAAATATATAGATTTTACCGATTATAACTAACCTTAGTATCCTTCGTGTAAAAGATATGTAATTGTGTCTCTTGTATTTATGTTTTGTTACATTTTAAACACCAGAGTTATATTTCTATTACCGCTTTTGATATTTTAAAAATTGCAAATATACTTTCAAAGCATACTTATACATCATTCGTAAAGGAATTGCTTTGTTCCAGTTTAAATATACAATTGAAGGAAAACTTCAAAGCTAACTTTATAGGGCAATATATACTAATTTGTGTTGATTTTTATTTATCAGCACTGTGTCCGCAACGCCACGATTCACGGATGCAATGGTGAGAAAAAATGCAGACGCCTGTGTGCCACGATAATCACCTGAAACACTATCAGAATAACTTTAATAAAGGAAAATAGGACCAAAATGTGGAATGTAAATCAATTATTCTTTTAGTTCAACATTCTACATAACATTCTACGTCCATGTAGGGCATTAAGGGTTAAACAAGTATAATAAAAAGGCAACAATGCTCTTTAAAGTAATGTGCCAACACGCCATTTACTTCAGCGTGCTGCGTTAACACATCATTCCTTTTTGACGCGTTGTGCCACTGTTTCCATTTGGGTGCAAGTTTTTGTACTTAGAAATAAGATAAGTAGTAGATATTAAATACACATGTCGCAATTTCCAAGTGCGTTTACAATTAATTTAACGAAACATAGGCTAGTTGGCATAATTAGCCCAAATCACTCACTTGCTCATTAGATTTTCCTTATAAAGATATATGCATTCTTCATAGTCCTAGGAATATTTTGTCATTTACTACCATCCACAAGCATATTTTCTATTTAATATTCAAGAAAATAGTTTGAATCAGAACTAGGTTGTTTTAGAGAGTCGAATCTGACAGCGTTTGCGACAGATCTCGGCACTTCATCAAAACCTGTAAAGGTCACAAAGCTGTTTATTCATAGAGTTTATTTCATCTGCAGCAACATTTACATTAAGAAACTTTCAGTGTTAAATAAATTTTGACTTAAAAAGTAACAGTTCTGTTTGATTTCCAATTTAAAAGTTACTTCGGAAAAAACAGCTAGTTTAAGCATTTTCGTTGAAACAAGGTGTTCATTTTGACTTACCAAGAAAGGCAAGTGTAGATACCACAATTCTAAGGTAGTGGAATATCTTCTCCGTCCTGTTTCCGAGTGGTACTCAAAGCTGCAAATACAGAGATGGCTAATTTTTTACTCCTTTCGATATTATTAGTTACACTGCTTGTTGGTGACATGATACGGGATATACGCTGTCGAGGAAATCCATATCAGGCGAGAGCGAAGCTCGAGCTTGATATGGATTTTCGAGACAGATTCGCTCGAGCCTGATATGGATTTCCTCGACAGCGTATATCCCGTATCCTGTCACCAACAAGCAGTGTAACGATTTTATCTTGCCGACTACCCTTTACTTACATGCTATAATCAACACATTTTGTAAATTAACGAAGCTACTTACAGTGCAGACTGGAATCCTACAATCATTTGTTTGGTCATCACGTTTTGTTTATAGTTGATTTACATCAGCCATAAAATGCACAATGACCTGTGTTCTGTTTAATCACAAAACACAAAAGCTCATTTACACAGGTTATGAACTGGTTTAGATTAGAAACACTAAAAAACATCTTGTTCCATCCCTTCGAAAGTTACCTGATTTCACGGTGTCATAAATGTCTTGATACTTCGGCTTTCATCCCGTTTCCTGTTAAATCATTTATCTTTCACGTAGATTAAATGATCCTACAACAAACAGTTGAGTAACAAATATGTCAATTCCTTTATTTCACGATAATTTAACTGTTTAACTTCCAAAACAAGATTTCAGCTTCCGTGTATCCCATACAGAGTTATTCCGCTTTTACGGCTAACTTTTGTCAAACTTCCTGAGCCTCAACTTAAGTAGAATGAAATCGGCAAGAAAACACTAAATTTACTCTCGGAAACGATACTAAAGTTGGAGCTAACAAATAATCTGACTTGATTCAATTACGCCAGAAGTGTGGCAGCCATTTTGTTTTAATCAAAATTCATATCTGAAATGTACTAGCAGGATATGGAATATATCCTGTCTCCACGTGACGTCTATTGACCAATAGAAATGCAAGAAACTTGTAGGAGGCAAGATAATACTCTATTCCTGGGCCATGAACTGTATGGTATGTCAAAATCTTATATTTTTGGTAGTTTTTGCAATGCGATTTCTTAATGTTCCCCGACACTTAATCATTCACATTTCTCTCTTGTCGGAAGTTTGACTGTTATGCTAAATTCCCGATACTCTCTGTACTGGTACACTCCTCTACAAGATCTTTGAAATGTGAATCTGATTTGACAGATTGAATCCTGATTTGCGAATACACCTAAAGTTTGCGGCAACACTTTATTCTCCCTTTCTACGGTCTTACATACATCCAATGTCGTCAATAATATGAGACAAATATGACACTTTTAAACAATGAAAAGCGATTATTAAACGAATGCATCTGTTGGATATTTCCAGAACAGAACGTTAAGTGTACAAATCTTTAAGTAAAGAAAGGGAATATCATCATGCAAAGAAACAAATAAGTATAATGTACAGAAACATGAAAATGAGTATGAGATGTAACAAATCGATGTAAAATTAATTCTAATCTCAGGTTACGTGTGAGTTTAGTGTTTATATACTTTAATTACGTCCATTTATTCTCAGACTTAGTTTTTGAGGCTGCGTTTTTAGAATGGGCTTTCCCTGTTTGATATTCATCCTTGATTTGTGTCTGTTTATAGTATTTCAGTTTTGTTACATTTCATACTACATGTATTTAATATTTACCTGCTTAAATTTAGTTTTAAAATAACTTCTTTATAGTTAAGTGTAACATTTTTCATAATTCTTTTTTGCTTTTGCCTTTTTGTAAATATGATTGAAATATATATAATATCTACATTACCCTAAACTTGAATTGTACTATAACATGTTGCTCTGTGTTACCTGCCATGAATATAGCATGGGATGCTTTTTAGCAGTTTTCTCAAGCGTACAGCTGAATACATGTAAAATTAATTATTTGATGTCAGTGACTTAGTTCAATAAATATTGATATTTACCAGCATAAATATTGACATTTCGCATGCATCATTAATGTGACCATAGTAAAACATATATGCATGGCGTTTGTATTTTTGTTGAGATTTGTCGGTAACGTTTAACAGCGTTGCATCTGTGCCAGCTTTGCAATATATTGTTGCTGTATTGAAAGAACGCTAAGATGTAAACAATTTCTTAAGATCTTATCATTTTGATAAAGGCCATAAGGCCAATTCGTTAATACTAGTTTGAACATTTGATATACATTTGAACTTCAAAATCTGATGTTTTATAACAGAAAGTGTTTGTATGTAGGTCATTGACTATGTCACACTTGCACGTATTGTAACGTTGAACAATTTGTCCGTCTGATTTCGTCTCAAAGATTACCCGGTTCATTTTTCAGAGAAATGTACTGATTTTGCTCGTGGCACTCACTCCTATCAATCATCCAACAATGTTAAATACAAAACTGAATTCAACTGACTCGTACACACAGTAATAATTCATTTTTGGACTTGGCATTCGTTTTGTCCAAAATATAGGTTACTACTGCTTTGTACTCATGTAATAGTATTACTTAAACGGGTGTTAAAAATGACAATCTTCTCTTGCGTTTTGTGCGTTGTTTTTATTACAGTTTTAACGAAGGTAACTGCCTAACATATATTCCAATGTGCTTGCCTCATGTAATGACGTCGTGCAAGGACGTCAAAGTTTTTGTTGCGACAAAGAAAGAGCGCTTCTATATTTCATCTACTGTTTTAGTTTTAAGGCATATCAGAATCGAAATAATTTATAGCTGCACATGCGTGTTTTAACACTATTTATACACTCGGGTGTTAATATATCGTTTAAACAATTTCACTCGGGCCTCGCTCTCGTGAAATCATTACGCCCAACGTATAACCACCCATCGTGCATGAATAGTATTAAAGCACTCTTTTGCTACAAATTATTTCTTAAATAATCTGTTACAGTGACTGTCATCTCCGTCACTTATATGATAACTGCAAAATTCAGGTACAATTTCAATATCATATAAAAGGTAATCGATACCGACATTTGCTTTATAGCATTTATAAAACTAATTTTTAATTTAATAACAATTTTCAAGTGACTAATATTGATGATATTAATGGTCAGATTGGAATTTAACCTTGAATCTTTAACATAATTGATATCAACATTTCTGACTCAAACTCATCTGATACAGGAAAATGTTTTGTGAACAACAAACGATGTGCTAAACGTAATAAAGCATGCACATATCATTTTTTTATCAAAACAATGGTGTTGTCAGTTTTCTTTATCATTTTTAACAACACTCAGATGTATTTAGTTTGTTAACAATTAATTGCCACATGTGCTTGATAACATGACCGTGCGGAAGTCTGATTTTTTTTCTGCCAAGATTGAAGTATAATTGATCAAAGTTCTTTGTGAAAGACTCATCATTGCACTTATAAATGAAATAGTATTTCAGTACAGCGCTTAATCTTTGATTCATATTTAAATTAAACAATATGATCATATTATAAACACACAGCAATGCATGTTGTCAGCAATGATCTATGGAATTTTTTTCATTCTGTTTGTAATAAAAGAGGTCCGAAGATTTTTAGCAGAGAATTTTGACGCACAAAGACTACAGTGTAAATATAAATACCTAGTTTTAAAAGAAAATGTCAAAACTCTCAAACTTTACGAAAAATGAAATCGGACAATTCATTGAAATTTTGACGCTGCATTTTCTTGTGGGGTTATAAATCCCTCCAACCCGCACTGTCCTCGTGCCTGCTCTCCTAGACGCTTTATAAATGTAATACAATTGAAATAAATGACAAATAAAGTTTTTTATCAAACCCAGCTGAGACCAATTGTTTTTGTGAACACGGGGCCAGAAACTGACATATACTTATTAATTTTGCATTTCGTCAAGTTAAAGATAAAAACAAGACAGTTTTGAATGAACGTAATGTAAGGTATGTTTTTTCGTGCTCTATGAAAAGGAACAAATGTTTAAGTCGGTTTTAATTATTTTAGCCGCAATTTGTAAAGCCTCGCACTATCAGTTGATAAATGCATATATTGTTTCTGTTTTCATATTGGATAGATCCTTATATTTGAAACTAGGTCACATTTAGAGGTCAGATGTCTGTTTCCTGTACGGTCCATAAGTCTTCCATTTATGTAGGAATTCTGAAATTGTTTGGTACAAATTTTCCCCATAAAATGAGACGACGTGCCATGGGCAAGACCCAGATTCCTAGCTCCAATATCAAGAAAATATTTATAAGTCAAAGCTTAACATGGTCTGCTTCTTGTCCGATCGATAACTTTGTCATTCATCAAGAGGTTTTCAAATTTCTTGGCACAAATGTGTCCCGTAGTGAGTTGGTGTATCATGCACAAGACCCGGTATTCCAATCACAAATATCAATACTGTAAAATCTGGTAAATAAGCGTATACGCTTATAATAATTTTAGTGACACTTTTATGCGCCTATTTTTGATATGCGCTTATACTTAAGCAAAAACTATGCGCTTATATGTAATGTGCGCTTATAGACAAGCCGAGTGCGCCTATTTTTTGATATATTTGGAAAATTGACAGTGCTTATCTTGGTTGACAAAAAGAAAGCATTGACATGAACATGCGCAGTAAAATTGTTCCTTTTATTGCATACAGTATAATTTTCATAATGAAAGCAATATTAACATACATACTTTACAAATAATGTTCAATCTCTCGGGCCATTCAATCACTGTTCAGCACTTAGATTGTAGCACTTTATCCAAATTGTTTTCATAGATTTACAAAAGAATGACAAACTGTAATGACAACGCAAACAGCTTTTCAGGTATTCAAACTTTTATTTTTCTATTCGACATATATGATTACTGAGATTAACGTTTTATCTGACAATAGATGTTAATATCTTTGAACACCCTTCGGCTATTCAACAGGTACGACCACTTGTCACCTTTATTCATGAATAAACAATTATCATGGTATAATACCGTATAATACCGTTAATTACGCCTTTTTGTTGCAATTGATGTTTGTTTACCAGTAGTCGGATATGCGCCTACTTTCGAGACAAAATTATTGTAAGTGTTTGACATGCGCTTATTATCCCATACGGAACAACGGAAAGGCCGTATGCGCTTACTTTTGATATGCGCTTATATTAGAATATGCGCTTATTTACCAGATTCTACAGTATCACCTTTGCAGATAGAACATTTTTGGTATTTTGTCTGGTCTGTAACTTTTTGAATGCAATGGTGTATATTTAAAGAACAACTTGGCATAAATAAACATTACAAGACTTTATGTCATATGCCTAAGTCAAGGGAAAAATCACCCAAGTTAACTTTTCTGTACATGAAATTACCTCCCTTATATTTTATAAAGTACAATATGTGTGTTTTAATATCAGTTTACCCACTAATTAAAAGTTGAAATAATGTTTTAAGATAAATCTTTTATATTGATGCATATAAATATCTATTAACAATCGTAGACTCATAGAATGCAAATCCAGACACAAGTTATAACTTAATGTATATATAAGGAAATGCAGCATTACTGTGGTTGCAACACATTAGGGTGATATGTAGTGCAGCTCTGCATTGACAAACAAATAAACTTTTTCTGGTTGTGTTAGTATCATATAAATGTCACGCATTTCATTTGTTTATGATCTACCTCGCTTTGATATGATATAAATATTTCATTATATATTTTATCATTTTCTTTACCAATTTAAATTTAAAAATCACATTTAATTCAAATCTTTCAAATACAGATATCAGCATTTGAAAGCACTTACCAACTATAGTTTTCCAGACATTTCAAACTTGATGAGTAATATGATATATAGTTATGATTTACATTGTTGGAATGTTACCCTATTATATAGATGTTGTATTTGTATGTAATATGTTTTGGTAACTCTGTTACAAATTATTGTCTTTTTACGTAAATTCATCATAATCTTCTTTATCACATGTCAAAAAATTGAAAGTTCAAATATAAAATCTAAGTTGATGAATTAGCAGGATCAACAGTTAAATACTTTTGTGTGTTTACAATTGCACCTTTCAGCGAGGCTATAAATATAGTCAGGCTATCTCTAGATCATGAGATGGTGTTTTATTTTCAGGTAAATACAACGGATTTTGACTGCCTGTCTTGGTATTTGTAAATATATTTAACGTACGTTAAACCTGCCGACCTATAAATACATGGAATTGAAGAATAAAGTAGACTAATTTGATGGCGGAAACAAAATGAAGGATAAACAAAATTATGCATTGATTGTTTTATTCTTACATGCTTATTGAAAGATTGTAATAAATTATACCTGGTTTCATTTATCTGGATAGTAATAAACTTGCCGCCAAACGGCAATTCGACATCATACATGTCGTCATACAGCTCTCTCACCTGTCCGCGTTTCAACCATTGTTGCAGAATTTACAGAGGCTGACTTTCTCCTTTCCTTGACTGGCAATCAGTTAGAGTCATTTTAGAATGATACCTTAAGGTGGCTGATATAAGTCGTTGTCACGAGTTATTATATTGTGGCCACAACTTATCAAATTGTGGCCACAATTTAATAAGTTGTGGCCACAATTTACTAACTTTTGGCCACAATTTACTAAGTTGTGGCCACAATTTACTAAGTTGTGGTTACAAGTAACTAAATTGTGGCCACAATTTACTAAGTTGTGGCCACAAGTTACTAAATTGTGGCCACAAATTACTAAGTTGTGGCCACAATATAAATACAGTGTTGCGGATGTCACCTCTGTGCCACCGTAGTTACGTATTATCTAAGCGTAAAACTGGATACATAAAGAAATGAAATTAGACAAACAAATAGAATACATCTTTAGAAAATTTAAGGTAATTTATATCATCATGTTTGAATAAACTTTATTAATTTATTTAACTTTACTACAAATTTTAAGCTTGGGAAATATTTCGATTGTTTGGAGAGTAGTTGAACACCCCGATTTCGATAAAGTGCATCCCCTGTGAATACCTCAGGGGAATCAGAGTATATTTGTTATACGGGGACTGTTGCTCTGAAAAGGTTAATTTATTTAGTCACATTGCTAGAAAAGAAACACCATCCTTTGCTAAGAGGTTTTAGCTCTCCAGATAAGTGTGTAAAGAAGGTAATCATTGTATTCATAGACACGTAATAGAAACATATTCCATATGTAATTCTTTTTCCTAACAGTAGAAACCTATCAAACACCACAAAAATGGGTAAACATTCTATTAAAACTGATAAATATTCCACGGAAATAAAAGTTTATTTTGGGTTTAGCGCTGTTTTCTATGATACAGCGAGAAATAACCTAGCCAGTGTTTCTGGATTCTGTATTCTCAACAAGTTACTTCCGTCTTCACCACATAAATCAGAGTTTGAGGACGAATGATTTCTGACACGTGCCTCCTATCAAGTCGTCATGCCCTACCCGGGGATCGAACTCACGATTCATAGATCTGCGCTCCTTCTATTGAGCTCAGCGTGTGGGGTAAAAGAAAGAAAGAAAGTAGCGGTTGTGACTGAGACTCTCTGTAATTCAACAGCGGTTGATTGTTAAACATGTGTAATTCTATGTTGCCATTATCTATATGTGCGACTCAAGAATGTAACGATTTTCAACATTCATCGGAAGTTTATAAGGATACTCTAACACGTATATGTAACCTAGGGATAGTATCTCTTATATCATGATTACGGAAATTACAAAAGTTATGATTTATTTCAAATAGCGCCTGTGGTATAAAAAATCAAAAGAATAAAACATAAACTATGACCTTTAAACCCGAATTCTGCCGTCGTACAGTAATTTACCGGGCAAGCCCGTGGCAACTAAACTTAAGGTCATCTTATGGGATTTGCGTGCGTGCGTGCATGCGTGCGTGCTTTCGTGCGTGCTTAGGTAGTGTTAGGGATAATAAAAAGAAAAACAAGATTCAAACAACGTTTACTAACGGTCATACGGATCATACGTCTGAAATAACAAACTTTAAAATATTTTAACTTGTATAATATTGAACTATGATATTTTACAATAATATTGTTTCAAGTATGAAAACTCCGAACTATATATACAATTGCATATGCATATTTTTTTCATTTTAGCAGTGTATTACTGCGGAAAACTTTATTGGTATTTTGAATAAGAAAACGATGAGAAAAATAATCATTATTATAAAGAAATATATTTAAAGCGACTTTTAAAAACAACATGATCAGTATTTTACGCAAAGTTGTCGCAATGGCGTATGTAAAAAATTCTGCATTGAAACCATTTCGCACCGGTCACCAGTTTTACAGTTATAAAGACGTCTTTTGAAAAAGAAAACCATCTATCTCACTTACCAAGATTCATTTCACATCTGTAGTGAGCCTCTGATGAATGAGAGTGTAAAATACTTAGATTTTAATAGAGATATATCAGAAAGACACGTAAACTAAGCTATGTTGTGATTTAGGGGTAGGGGTAGCGTAATGTAATTTTACGCGAAAATGAATTCGGTGACCCCATAATTTTATTCCATAAATCGACAGTTTTCATCATCATGTTAGTTTTTTGTCAAATTCTATCGTTTGGATTTTACATGAGACAAGATAGAAGTAAAAATTTGATTCAAAACTCAACGTCATTTATATCGCTCTGACGTCACTTAAACGTAATTATCGATTTTTACGTTAAAATAATCTCCATAAATTATACATCATTTTAAAGACATTTTTAAATTAAAATATGATGATTAGCAAGCAAATCGATTTTTGTAGAATGAACAGAACGATTTACGAAAATCGTCTGATGGACGTGAAATCGCGGTTCATCAAAAATGGACGTCAATGGTCGTTTCTGGAGGTTTGCAGAGAAAAAAGTTACAGAAATATCAAAAAAGTCAAATCTGAAGTCTACGAGGAATATGCTGAATTTTATATTAATCAAAATTTCGAAACGAACCCCGATAACTTCAAATTAGGCGCATTTCACCTTAAACTTTTCTGTTTTCTTTGTTATGGCAGATGACCATGTCAAATCAAGGCACCCC
The DNA here is from genome assembly GCF_021730395.1 of Mercenaria mercenaria. NCBI lineage: Eukaryota > Metazoa > Mollusca > Bivalvia > Venerida > Veneridae > Mercenaria > Mercenaria mercenaria. The sequence continues at coordinate 52,512 of NW_026462984.1, read as the reverse complement.
TCACAGCTTAGAGTATCCTTATCAAATAATTAAGGAGGAGTGCGACCTTTAACAAACATTTAGATAGGTCTATGAAAAATGAATGGAGGAAAAAAATGAGAATATTTCTGATTTATTCTCGTTTTCCGTTTGGCTCAAATCCAAGCCACACTTCTTTGGTACGCTGTCAAACTTGGCCAGTAACGGCACTTTTGGGGCGTCATTTCTTGGCGTCATTTTTACTCTTTCTCTAAGGTTTTTAGCATATCCCTGTTTCAGTTGGAAGCGGACACGTATGAAATTAATATATTTGTTTAACAGTCTTACTTTCATACATGTTAATCTCATTTATACATTTATACATGTTATCCATTATTAAGTAAGTCACCATTGCAAAGATTGTAAAATTGCCTTAACTGCAGATCATCCTCTAACGCTTTTATGGGAGATTTTTTATATTTACATTTATTTATAATTCATAGTCATTATTTTTGTCTCAATTCAAGACATTTACACTCAAGAAATTTGTCCTTTTCAATCATTGAAAATTAAAATTATTGAATTCGTGGCCCATGGTATATTCGAAATAGCTGAAATTTCGAGTTTTAATCCAATTACAAAGCTCTCTCAGCTCAGCTAAACAAAAAAAAAACCTACTTCCCAGTAGGTACAAAAGATAAAGTATCATTTTGACAGCTTTGTGTTGAGATGATCTGTGTTCGCACAAAAAAAAAATAAAAAAATAAAAAATAAAAATAAAAAATAAATAAATGTTCTAGTTCAGTGCAATCATTTTTTAAGTATGCAATTGTTCAATTTACATCTGTTTTTTTTTTTTTTGGGTATAATTTATAAAGACCATATCTCTAGTTTCATGACCTATTGTACCAACATATTGAACCTGTTATTTTATTTGTGTGAATGTATGCTAAATACAAAGGCTATTACGGCAGTTTGAAGTAATTACCTGTTGGAATTAGTGTTTGATTTGCAATATAAGCATTTGTTACGTATCGGTCATTAAGAATATACAGTAAAACCTGTCTTATGCAGCCTGCCGATGGATTGAGAAAAGTGGCTGCGTACAGCAGGTGGCTACGCAATGAAGGTAAGGACCTCGGACATGTTCCTATTCAGATTGCCTATCCGATTAAGGAAAACGTTACATAGGGATAGACTTCTGAAATTGCATAGTTACGATAGCTGAAGACCATTTCTTGATAAAAGCTACTTTATTTTACAAGTTTATGAACAAAAAAGAAGACTTTTTAGACATTTCTCATTCTCTTTTCTATTAAAATATGAACATAAATCATTTTTACGTTTTAAACATCTTTCCCCCCAGTGACGCAACAAAATAGTTCACATGCCTTTGTAAATAATTATTATATACGTATGCTGCAAAAAAACGATACTTGGTCACAGGGGGGAAAGTGTTCAAAATTAAAAAAAAAAACTACAGGGTGTCAGCAAATAAATTTTTACATAAATATTTGACACTTATTGCATGTGTTTCCTTAACCTTACATATCTACAGCTTTATTCATTTTTGTAAATATTTCAAGCACAGAAAACACTAAACTAAATAAATAACGGACACAGAAAGTCAAGCTAGAAAGCAGACAGATCGTTATAAGTATATCTTATGAATTTTTCAATCAGATCTGTTACCTCTTGACAGTCTAAGTCCGTCGATTGAGTGTCATCAGGATTGAGACAACTGCGTCTGTCGTAAGTCAAGAACCAAGCAAGTGGCTTAGACATATTACATATGTGTCTTCAGTGTAAACATGACAAAGAAATACAGACGAACTTCTATGGGAATAGTGCCACTTTGGTGCAAAGTTTTTACCTTTTGTAGGACACAATTGAAGCGAACCTAGAATGCATTTTAAGAGCAACATTTGCTTTTATTCGACCAAGCATCCTATACCCTAACAGAACTACACCAGACACCATCTCATTAACTAACCCAGTTGCTTCCAGAACTTACACTGACACCCATAGAACTAATACTGAATCGCCCAGAACTAACACTGACAGCCCCAGAATTAACATCAATTTGCTCACACGTCTGAAACTTATTTTGAAGCCAACCGAAATACTAGTAAGGACCTCAAAGAACTAACACAGACACCCCAAGAATATCTACATAAATGTTGATACAAGCTAGTGAAGTTCTGTTCCACTGATATACAATGCTAAAAGTAAGGCATCCCTGAACCCACAGCGGAATAGGCAGTCTCCTGCAACCCTCCGTTTCAACTGAAAAAGGCCAACTACGCCAATGTATGGCCAGCTACACTGCATGTATTCAATAATAATTCTCCACATAATGCCCGGTCAGTATTGTACATGTGTATAAATACAGTATAGCAATAGATGTATAGAAAACAAACAATAGGCTATGATCAATGCATCAGTTATCATGGACATTCGGGTGGAAATAACTGAAGTACAGTTAGGGACCAAAAGTTTTGTTCCACTTTTATTTTTTCCGTTTCGTTTATTTTCTAAAATGTCAATAAAACTGATAATCTGCATGGTATAAGTTTATTTATTCTGTTAAAATATCTCATAGTAGACATACCTTAAATGCCAATGCTTATTTTAACTAAAAATACACATTTTAAACTTTTCAAAAATATGACTCTTAGTTACAAACTGTTCGATTTTCAGGAAAACGAATAAGAAATAAAACTATTTTTGTGACAGTTTGATATCAATATAACTTATTTATCAGTATCTGAAGCTATTATATAAAACTATCAGCTATTGAAGTCGAGAAATAGCATTGAACTTAGAGCAAAATCCCTAGCATAATGTCCGATGTCCTTTATAGAATGAATGACTATTGTGGGAAATGAAACTAGCGGCTTAAGACAGGCTGGCTACTAAATACAGGTGACCGCAGGTTTTACTGTAGTGATATTGGCAATATTACAATAAAGTGTACAATAATAGATAAACGATGTCGCGTAAAGTACTACCGTGTTTGAATCATACTTAGTCTTAGGGTTATCATTTTAAATGTATTTTTAATCATGTACCTTTAAACAGGTTTTTTTAAATAGAAGGTTTGTAACCAATTCTCAATATCTTTAACTTTTCTGCCCTGGAAACCCGAAAATCTGAGTCAAACAGGAGAAAACTGTTTATAGAGATTGTAGATGTAGATAAGTCATTGTCCAATCCATTTGTTAATGTTTTGTTTTGTTATATGTTGATTGTGTATGCATTAATGAGTAAAATAATGTTGAACAGCATGTGAGTCAAGCATTTTGTCATTCCCTCAAATATCCTTATTTGACTGCGTTTATGCCACATTGAATTCTGAAAGTAGAACCCTCAGAAGAACCTAGAACAAGGCAAACAGTGAAAATTGCAGAACTCGGTTTGATTGAGTCAACTCATGAGCAGTAATTGAAAATGCAACACTGCCTACGCCCCCTAGCACCGGCTTAAGCAGTATTCAATCTTCAAATGTAAAAAATTGAAGTCAATGATCCCGAAGGACCAGAAAATATAACACCACTAAGAGGAAGTCGGGGCGACTTCTTACGGCCGCCAAACAACACTTAACACCCGCTGTTGTGAAATAAATAAATTCTGGAAAGTACTTCCCTCGGAAGCACCGAGAACAAGGCAAACAGAGAAAATTGCAGACTCGGTTCGATTGAGTCTGTTCATGAGCAGAGATGGAAAATGCAACAGTGCCTACGTCCCCTTGTACCGGCTTAAGCAGAGTTCAATCTTTAAATCTAAATTAGTTGAAATCAATGATCCCGAAGGACCAGAAAATATGACAACACTAAGATGAAGTCGGGATGACCTTTTACGATCGCAACACAGCACTTAACACCCGTCCCATTATAAAAACACTTAATTATGACAAGAAACTAAAGTGAATGACGATGATATGTTTCTAAACTGTTTTGAAAGTACAATGTGCTTGTGTCAGTAAAAAAAAAATCTGGAAAGTAGATCCCTCGGAAGCACCGAGAACAAGGCAAACAGTGAAAATTGCAGACCGTGAAAATTGCAGAAAATGCAAATTGCATTTCTTTATAGTAAGACTGTATCATGCAAAACATCTCAATATGGCTTCTAGAAAACGTACAGCCATTATGAATTATACTCCTTTGCAAAAGTAGTAGAGTTGTAGCTCTTGAAGTATTTCCCTCTATAACTTTATAGAAAATAATCGAAATAACATTTCAAATTATATGCTGTCACGCTATGGTCATCTACAAATGCAACATTTTCTCAATAGTCAAAATGTGATACGATTTCTCAGAAAGTAGATGTCTCACAACCAAACCTGATTACATGAAGTTTAAAGTCATTCCCTCCTTTATCAATACAAGGACAACTTTGAAAATTGTTTCAATAACATTTCGAATTCAACTCATATTCACAAAACTGATAATTTGGTGACAGGCCGGAAAAACTTGAGCCCCCATCCCCCATATCGTCATAACAAACATATTGTTTGTTATATAACTAATATATTGTGTACATGCTCATCTGTCGAAACGAACGTTTAAAGTGCTAGTTGTAATTCAAGAAGCTTTTATAAGTATAATTCAGTATTGTGTCCTTGATGTCCAGTTGAATAATTTCTTCCCATCATTTAAAAGAAATAACTGCTTCCGTTTAGTCAGAGCATTTGGCTTTCTTAATACGAGGTAGGTTTTGAAATTATTTATAATGTACTTATAACAATTTGTCATTATACTTTAGATTGCATTTCCAAGGACATTGCTAAGAGAGTTTTTGGGCTCGTTATTTGTTTGTCTGTTGTGGGTTTAATGCCTTTTTTCAACAATAGTGTAGTTACGTTACTGCGGCCAGTTACTGGATTCAGTATTAGTATTATCCTATTCTCCTCCAATAACTCAAGGCTTGCATTACTCATTAGAATTGTCAGTATTTATGTTTTAAAAAGATAAGTACATAACATTTACTTTGCACTGCAAATGCATATAATAAATTATATGTCAATGTCAAATATATTAATGATTTAAGTGTTCGTTAATTATACAATTCATGTTTTGAATTCAATACTAATTTTGCATGTCTACGTGGATTAATTTTAACACATTTTTACATGTTTGTGTTGACTGATTCAATACATGTTTTGCATATTTGTGTTTATCGATTTCGATAATTGTCTGGCATGACTATGTTTATACATTTTATTACTTGTTTTGCATGTTTGAGTTAGTTTACGTTGACAGATTCGTTGATGCATCCCAAAAGGTGAAAACATTTGAACAGTCGTAGTGTGACATATAAGCACTAGCTGCCATTATAGACAGATCCAAACACATGTAGAAGAATTCCATATATCACAAACTTGGATAACGATCTATTTGACAGTGAAACAAATGCCATAAATGTTCTTCCAATTCATTTTATTTGAACATATGATAGTATGAAGTATGAAGATAAACTCATTAAATACGATTTTCAGAACTAAGTCCGTATATGCAGTGACCAGGGAGATAACTCTTGAACTCTTGTCGTCTTAGATGATTTCGTGTCAAATTTGTCTGGAGAACTTGCCGAACGAGAAACTTAACATCAAGCTATATTCCAGCAACATCTTTCTAATATATTTTAAAATGTTTATTTATGATTTTCTTTCATAAATAACTTATTAACATATTCCTTAAAGTCACTGTCGATCAGGTATTTATTTTCGATGAATTTCACCGATATTAACTCGAGATAATAAAACAACTCTGTACAATCCTTTTGATCCAGGAAGCCAGCAGAGTACATTGGTTCATCCTTATTTATAATTTTAAGCCACCAGAAAATTATTATTGTACGGCGGGGCTCGCACTCCAATAAATAAGCAGTCACTTGATTTGTAATGCAAATGTATTAGAATGCTTCTTAAAACAAAACGTTCGAAATTATTAAAATCAATCAAAATAAAATTCTGGACTACTTCCAACTATCATTAGTTCAGTAAGACATAGTAATTTACGATTATCCGTGGTGTTTTATATGATTTCAAGTCTAAATTGTAGTTACCGAGTCATAGTAAATATTGAATCAATTTTTACTTTCAAGTGCAGTGTGTTCGAAATAAAAGACATGCGCAAAACATTCCACATTATATATACATGTTGCCTCAAACTTTTAAATTGCGAGCTATCTGTTGATATTTTCAAACCTTGTTTTGCCAATATTATGTAATTATTACGTCTGGTAAATGCTCTCGTTATAAGATAAAAACGAAAATGGAAACTCTACAGGTCGCTTAAAGGACACTACGTGATATAAGAAAATAATATAAAAAAAGTATTTAATACGGACTCGACTGACTCGACATGCAGTTAATTATAATAGCATGTTAAGATTTCAATGTGGCTAAATAAACTACACTGGAAGTAAGGTTCGGGTCTTTATGCAAATAGGTGCTAGGTCACTTGCTTACTTCAATATGCCTTCGAGTGCGGGAGGTCGTGGGTCCGATCCCCGGCCGCGTCATACCAAAGACGTAAAAAATGGTAATAGCTTGGCGCTCAGCATTAAGAGGGTAGTGCTAGGACTGGTCAGCCCAGTGTCAGTATAATGTGACTGGGTGGGGTATCATGTCACGTGTCTACGGCGTGATATTCCGGTGCGGCAGCACTATAAAGTTGGTCATTGTGCTCACTGCTACAAGTAGACACCGTCGTTTATATGACTGAAATATTGTTGAAAAAGACGTTAAACCCGAACACACACAACACACACACATACTTCAATATGAATGCACTTGATTCATTTCAATTTCTTTAACGACATTATTTCATTTGATCAATGTTTTATGACATTCGTTATACATTAACATTATACTAAATCTGTATAGAAATAAAAATATAAACAAGTACATATATCAACACACAGATTTCCACTTATCCGTGGCTTAGGAGTCCAGAACAATGTTTCATTTTACGTTAACAAACCAGTTAAACAAACGTATATAGCGACCAAATGCAACTCGACAATGGAGAAAGAGCCGTTCATTATATCATCGTAAGTCTGCTTCATGGCTTCCTCAAATAAAGAATTCAACGCCCCGAGCAAGGTTCAACTCGAATACGATGAGGGGCATGTATTTCGGACCTTTACTACTCGGCCAAGGAGGCCCAATTTTAAACTTTTGGAACAAAATCAACACTGTTTCACAAGCCGTTTCTATGATAATTTTCTTCTGTTAACAAAGTCAAACATCAACGATAAACCAAATTTTGCATGAATAAAGATTTTTAAAAAATTGTTTAACTTAGCTATGAACATGAATGTGACAGTGAAATATTTCAACAGGAACACTCTAAAGAAAACGAACGTTTGGATCTTGATAGAAGCAAAAGTACAAGGTTAATAGCCATAAAATGTTTTCGATTAATATAAATCTGTTTAAAAGAATAGGTCTCAAATAACTTTTTTCAGCAGTTGCTAGCAGGGCAACCAACTGCTAAAATCTAGTAGACCTGCTCAGATTTTAGTGGACCTCCAATTTTAGCACATAAATTGTCATGTTGTAGACGCCATAACTCCATATGACTCAAAGAAACAGGACATATTTCTTAAATAATTAAAATGGAAGAACACAATGACTGTATCGTATTTTCATTCACAATAGTTCGACAAGTAATTTGTATGCTTACTGCTGTAGCAATCTGATATCCTGAAAAGTAATTATTTTGAAAAGTGTCCCAAAATATGGACATAATAATCATCATCCAACCGACCCGTGTTAAAAGCGGAAAAAACATTAACAATTATCGGTAATTATTGTGTTGATAAACTAAGTAATTAGCCTTGTTTTCATAATCAATTAACAACCCCTCAACTAACAGAAGTGTGTCGGTTATTATGGCATCTGAAGTGGAGATCAAAGCGGTATAGTGGCCCGAGATTGTCATGGCATTACGTCATGTTTTCGCGCCACGTAACACATCACTTTATGATCGTACATCCTCGGTTCCTTTAAATGTGGAGAAGAAATCAATAAAAAAGTTTTTTTTTATATTTTTTATATTTTTTTAAGCGAATGTGCAATATCCCGAATAAACTGACATGTAAATGTTTCAAACGATAATATTGGATATCCTACCTCTGACCTATGTGCCCTCAAGGAATTTACATTATTGTTTGAGAATAATATCTGGCATAGTGTCGTGTCAAAAAATACATGTACAAAGATTCATTTAAAACGTTTTAAAAACCGCAACGACATCATACTGCTTTATTTTAAAACCAAATTTCTATTAACGTTCACGAGGTCACGTAACATATTCTGCCACCCTTACAGAAATCTGTTCGCCAAAAATCGTTTTACTCCATGTATTTAAATTGCTGCCACTTTTTCAATGTTTAAGTTTTTTTAATTGTGTTTTTTTGTACTTTCTGACCAAAAGTCTGATTTTTTTTACCATCATATGTAACATTTATTTACTTTAAGAAAGAAATAAAAAATCAAGATCGCGCATTTTGAAATTTTACTAATCATCATATGAAAATTAGATCGTTTTTAAAGAATGTTGCCTACATTTCTGTCGATATCTTAATGAAATTGTTATAGATTTCAATCTGTGTTAGTTCTCAAGCGGTGTTGAAAATTTGAAGCTATTATATTAAACATGTATGCACTACGCGCGTTTTTTTGTGTGTAAGTATCGATATACAAAACTAACGGCGATGTAAATGAGATATTACGGTATGGCGCACGTTCTCGTGGAATGGAAAGTTACCAGCATGACGTTTTGATTTCTTTACGATTCGCGGGTAAATTCCAGTCAATCCAGGTAATTTTTGTTGATGTAATTTCTGAATTAAAAACCACTCGCCTGATCGGTCGAGTATACAGCAAAGTCTGTTCGTCCTCGCCAACGCTAAAAACTGGTGAATGCCATACTTAAGGCAAAATCAACTTTCGTATTGTGAATTCGCCGATTTGGGTACGATATTTTACATTTTTTGCACTTTTAAATGTTTTTTTTAATTGCAGACCGTGAAAATTGGTTGACCGTCGGTCTACTCAACTTTTGATAGTTAGCGGACCTGCCGATATTTTGGTTGCGTCGTTCCAACGGTCCACCGCTAAGGTTGAGGCCTTAAAGAATGTACGGTAATAAACGTCATTTTCCTTATATGATATACATATTAATAAACATTTACAGTAGTGTCCCAAGGGAAGTACAATTAAAACTTGCTTTACAGACATCTCTATTAAGCAGCCAACCTATCTTAAGCAGCCAGTGTCTCATTTCCCTAAATGGTCATTCATTCTATAAATAACATGCGTTAAGCAGCCACATGCTGTAAGCAGCCACTTTTTCCCACTCCCTAGGCTGGCTGCTTAAGATTGATTTTACTGTATTTCTAATAATTTCCATTTATTTCTACTTATCACATGTTTGAAGTCGCAGGAATGTAATAAAGCCATTACATAAATATGAAAATACGCTAGTGTAATAAAGCTTTGACGTTGACGTCGTTTATAGTATAGGAGACGTTGTTCAAATTGACTTGTTTGTATAGTAAAAGAAAAGAAGAATTGTTGATGTTTCGACAGGAAAAGCAAACACGTGATAAAAAGTATTACATTCGTGACTTTCCATATTGAATTTATTAAACTAGTTGAAGAAAATGAAAAGTGACTAAATGCTCGGTAGAGCCTCGCATATTATCATTTTATTCAACTCGTTTAACAATTTCAACATGAAAAACTCTCATGTAATATCTTCTATTTAGATAAACATTAGAGTAAATTGATGAATTCCTTGTGCATGGGTTATCAAAGAGTAAGTATGAAAACTATTTCCTAAATGAATCAACAACATCTTCAACAGTCTGATTCAGCAGTTCTCACTTGAATGGAAGTTTTGCTTTATCGGTGGTAAACTGTTTTCACATGAATGGATACTCTTCTTCGCATTGTCATATGCTGGTATTACATTACATGCTGATACAACTGGACTGGAACTAAAGAATAAAATACAACAGCCATATAGATATGTACACATTCAAGTACATTTCAGAAATTTATCAAGATTTTACATGTTAATTTTACGATAATACATGCAGACTGGTGTGATAATATGAATATTTTTTTTATTGCGGATAAGATGACGCAAAATTGGGTAAAGTAATGGTCGCTTAAGTAGGTCATTTTACGTTTAAACAAACGGTGTCTCCTAAACTGAGGCGGGAACTGAATCGGACATGTTCCAAGATGACATTCAATATAAATTGAACGGTTTGAGCTATGTGTATGTTGAAAAATACGAGCTGATACCTTACTTACCTTTTGTTGATCTGACCCTCTACAGATATCTTTAGCCCTGATGTCTTAGTATCATATATTCACCCACCTTTTCCTAACTTCGTAAACCTAACTAAATTACTCCATTATTTTATCAAGCTGATGACCCAAATGACTCACACATCAAATAATATCTTCTATTCAAGTAAAATAGTCCTGCACACGGGGAAATGTTACAAATGACTGATTTAGTAAAACGACTATTTGTTATTAGTTTGATATTAGATATAATAGAAGTTCAAACTTAAATTCTATTCAAGAGAAAATGCAATAAGCTGAGTTGCAGCAAATGTAGAAAATAGAAATAATTAATCTACAAATATTACAACCTTAAATGTTTACGTTTCACACTAAAAAGGAAAAGAAGACACCCTTCAAATCAAAGTTGACTACTGATACCATTTTAACATCACTTTTATATTTAACATTCCATATAAGGCTGCATAGATGTGTAAAATAAACAGACTTATAAATTGTAGGGTAAAATTTAAATTTAACGTGTTCATTTTTCTTGATTCAAATTTACTAAAATAACAAAAGTGTATTTTCAAAAATTCTGTTCATCTATTATCTGCACTTTAATTTTAAGGCATCTCAGCACTTTAGATAAGACTAGAAGTAATAGCGTAACGTCATAAACCCGGATAACATAGAATAAAAACTTAGGCCCGACGTACGTAAAACATTATTTATGAGTTATTGGCAACATGTGAGTTCACAAACATGGCAAAGTAACTATCTTTCTCAAGATATAATATTTTAACAGAAATATTAACACTTGATATAATAATGCAGGATGTCTTAAAGTCATCTTTAAACTTGTGGATCTCTTTAATCATGGCTTTAACCCTCGAAAGCAAGCACGCAGACCCACAAATGTATATATGACATCACCACGAAATACATAATATGCCTATTTACGCTTCTTAGAAGTATTATGAAAATACACATAGTAGAACATTTCTTCTACGCGAAAATGTCAGCACAATTCTAGTAATTATCCTTTAGACTTCCAGTATGAAACTTTGCTTGAGCGCCCAACTTTTCGAAACAGTTTAGCAAAAACAAAAAGAACTACTCTCGACCTATCATTTGTATCGTCTAAATATTCTGATAATACCTTCATTGGTTTGAAAATCGGGGTTTAATAAAATTTCAGTAAAACGATCAAAACATGCAGAACTACTTTAAACAAAACCGCTTACTAATATTTAACCTCAGTGCAGGCGTTTATCAAGAGAGTATGCATTTATTACCAGATTAAAAAAGAAAACGAAAACGTCCACCAACAGCACGCGCTCACGAGAATCCCTTGGTTTGTACACGTCCCCCACCCTAATGCCCAAAACCGACAAAGATCAACGGTTTTATAGATTAAAGAATGTCAATTAAGGCACATCGTTGCGTAAGGTTGTGGAGTGCTGTTTTAAACGCGTTAGGGGCACGCAAGCCTCACACTTACCCCATCTTCAACTAGTTAGACACGACTGTGTTAATAAATAATTCCCCATTGAAATAATTATTCATAAGAGTGACAAAATGTCAGACTGTATACAGTAAATTGAATAAATAGGTTCAAGTTAGGAGAAATGTTCTACAGAGTTCACACTTGAATAGTCATGACACCATCTAATAGAGACTGTAAAGGGATCAATCACAAACCAAGCAATGTGCTTTACGATTTTCGTATCGTTTCCTTTTTTGATAATTTATTTTACAAATATTTGATTTAAAAAATCATCATGTTTAATATTCCGTAGTTTACAAACTACATTTTGTACATGCCTATAGTATACGGGCTGTGTAAGTTGAAGTGTTTAAAGTTTGTACTATAATTCTTTAAAAGTTTGGATGATCTGTGATATAAGTAAGTGAAAGCTTTCCGTAGTTTGTGATAGCTACAACCCTGATTCTACAACGTTTTTGTTACATAACGTTTTCAAAATCCCCTTTGGGCATACTTCATTTGCCTCTAAATTCAAAGCAGAATAAGTATGGCTCCACATTTTTGTCCTCAAAAGCAATGCAATACATATTAAAGCTACTGGTAAAAATGGTAAAAAATTGAAAACATTTGAATACATGACTCATACAACCTTATTATGAAATGATTAAGTCAAACTTATGTGATATTATTACAGAACATGTGTGACTATATCATTTCAGTCATTTCAGTTGTTTTAAATATCAATACGTCTGGTAAGGTATATGTATCATACACACACATGTATTAGTCGGTTCTGAAAAATATAGTATGCCAATAAGCCAAGTCACTTAAAAATTGGAAGTCTATACCAGTCGGTAAATGTTACAAACTAAGAATACCACATTTATATGCACCAGATGGAAAATACATTACATTAAATTAGATACGTTAAAACCATTACTCCTGGATTGTTACATGGTGTATGCATGTATAGTACATATCACATTTATTTTTCTTATCTATCTCCTTGATGATGCGATTGTTCAATACATCTTCCTAAAACCTTACAGAAATATGCCTAACTTCAGTACATATCATTTAATATGTCGTTAGGATAGATCTCAGTTCAGGGTTAAGTTGCCCAATCACTTTTATATTTTCCATGTTTATAATAACTGACTGAAAGCAAATTGTCAGTTTTTCTTGTATTTGTATTGTGTATGTGATAAACAGATTGTTAATTTAAATAAGTGTAGCTTCAATTAAGAGATTATTGAACTCGTTGCATAGGTGATATGATTCTCGCCGGAGATTCAAATTATATAATTTTATTCACTTCGTTCAATCAATACAGAACTGCAACCAGATGTAGCAAATTCTCAAAATATCTCTACCACTTTCTATAGTATATATTTATTGAGACATTACCTTCTGAGATGATAGATGAACATTACCAAGAATCCTATCGTTATCACCGAAATCACAAGAAATGTTGCCAGTACAATAACAGGTCCTGTGTTTTCACCTAAAAAACAAATAGTATTCTATAGATATTGTAAGTCGCTATATGATTCACATAAAATAATAACTTGACTTTCTAAAAATAATTTGTGGTTAACGCCATTTTACAACAGAAACTTTGTAATATATGGCGGTTGTTTACAAGAATTTATTTGTTAAATGCAAGTATCTGACATCTTACATAGTGCGTGCTAAGCGAATGCCATTAAACATATTGTCCTCTTTGAATTACAACAGCGATTTAAACCTGCGTCTCTAAGACCGGGAATCGTATGCTGAATCAGCTAAGCTATGTAACCAAGCACTTAACATTTTCCGCGAGGACAGAATTTTAAACTTTAAGTTAGGTTTAAAACATGTACTACTGACATACATTACATACAAGTTTATTGATTTTACAGGTTTAAACCTAAACCTCTTTATAACACTCTCTGTCTTAGTAAACGGTTATGACATTGATTATCAGATCAGTAAGATACAAAATGGTATTTATTGCATTATTATATCCACAGCAATCAAATAGATTACATAATGATATGAATACAGAATCGACACCAGGATGTTATAAAGATACATAAAACAGAATATACTTCAGTACCTTTGTATTGCTTTCCATCATGTTTGTCACCAGGCGAAGACTCTGATGCTGTTGTAGTTGGCGTAGGTGTTGTTGTTGTTGTTGTTGTAGTAGTAGTAGTAGTAGTTGTTGTTGTTGTTGTTTCAACATCTAGGTCAACATCTGTTTTTATATTAAAGTACTCGTCAAGAAAATGTAATGTTTAAAACAAAGAAGAAATTTAAAGTAGAGTTATCGTCTTAACATGTACTAGATAAAATTCATTAGGCAAACTAAATAATATTGTTTTACAATACCGCTTACACGATTATGTAATTGGGGTATTGTGCGGAGCTGAATAATAATTTCTACCTCATACATAAAATGATAATAATGATAAGAGTAATAATAATAACTATAATAATGATAATGATAATAATAACAAAATGATATATCAGAAAATTTTATTTTACTCTTTCTTCTACGGGTGCAATCAGTAACTTTCTAAAGTTGTCTATATATTGGCTGAGATATCAGTGACGTCGTTGATGATTTTATTTGCTTTTAAAGACAATCGCATAATGCACCCAACCAAATTGACTACTGGACAAAAAAGCACATGTGTATTTCAGCTTTTGTCAAACCATAATATCTCTTACCAAAACAGAATCTGCTATGACATGAAGAGTGCAGGTCCAAAAAGCAATATATCATAAAATATTCACAGTGCTTGATTCTTAGATTCAACAATTTTTCACAACAATTTCCAAACGTTCGAACGCAAGCTGATGCATCGACAACACCGTCTGATGGACTCGGTATACTCCCTGAAAATAAAGTTTAATTCTTCTGTCCCGCTTTGACAGGAGATCATTTTCTGTACTCGGTATATTTACTCAAATAAATAGAAATTATAACTTATCTGTCCGTTTTCGAATTATGTTACTGAAAAGAAAATTCTTGAATGAATATATAAAGTGAGTTGTAGTACCTTGAATTCAAACAAGAAGTTGACAACATGGAAAGATTTGAGTTTGCAATAAAACTGTATACCTTTATCCAAAGTAACAGTTTACAAACGTTCTTGTTAATGTACCCAACGTCTATAACTTCAGGGTTTACGCTTTCAGTTCAAAACATATTATTTACAACTTTTTAAAGGCTTCTGAAATTTCAACGTCAAACCTGTCAATAGACGTTTGTTGAGCAGTATCATTAAAGAACCAAAAGGCAAACCGTTTAGATATATCGGATCACTGGTCCCACATTTCCTGTGATCGACGCAGTAGTTCGTCATTTTATAACTACTACGGTACCATACACCGTGCCTAAGTGCAAACAGATCACAATATTTGGTATCATCTGTTGCGGAGGAGTAGTCAATTGAAGGATGCCTTGTGTAGACTGAATATGGTAACTCCCTGTTGTTTTTGAAGAGGCATGGTTCTAGAAATGAAGCATAATTAAATATGTTCGAACATGGTGACACATCTTTGGAGCTAAGAGTCAATGCAAAATTCTCTGATGTTGCGAATAATATTTATTTAAGGTTGTGTTTTATTGTCTTAAAATTCAATTTTCCTATCGTAGAAAGTATTTAGGCCTACACATTTGTAACAGTAGTTTTTTGGCCATAAACAGATAAAATGTAATTAACCATAGCCTCGATTACATTATTAATAAAAGATATAGTCAACAATAGGAGATACAATGGCTTACCATTGCCAAAATATCTTAACAAAACTTACTACTACGAAATAGTATAAAATGCAATAAACCTTATAAGTATATGAGGTAACTTCTAGCTGTAAGCATTGTTAAGAAGTTTTTTCTTGGCATTACATTAAGTGTCCTGTATCTTTTTTCTTTGTAATATAATGTTTCTTCTTCTCCTCTATTCCGAGAGTTAAAGTCCTTTCAAGAAATGTATAGGTTTTATACAGATTCACCAAAAACACTATACTTCACCTTAATTGATTAATTATTTGAGCTTTGCCATGAGAAAACCAACGTAGTGGCGCAGTCTGGTCAGGATCCATGCTGTTATAATAATAATAATAAATGATAATAATAAAATCTTTATTTATTTAACGAAGGTAACATACAAAGTGTACATAACATGAAAATGAAACGTAAACTTATTTTCAGTATGACCTTCAGTTAACAACAATAACAATACACATGTATATATATGTTCGCTTTCAAAGCCTATTGCAATTAGAGAAACTGTTAGCGAACAGCATGGATCCTGACCAGACTGCGCGGATGCACAGGCTGGTCTAGATCCATGCTGGTCGCAAAGCCACTATGTTGGTTTTCCCATGGCACGGCTCATTTAATTTACGATAATAATATTAAGTACATCGTATAGTATTTTAAATAAAAAGGTCTCTTACTCACCTAAGTCAGAAAAATCACAGAGACCGTAACCTGAAAGATAAATACAACTCAATCTGATAGGTAACGAACTGTTCTTAAAGTATTTAATTCAAATTATAACTTCAAAAAATATTATAATTTCATTCATACATTGTAGAAGCATGAGTCAATATAATACTATTGTGACAATATGTCATGTTAATTCATAGTAAGGGTTTTAAAAAGTATTCAAAATGCATATACAAAATTATGTGTCCTGAGCACACCTGAGTGTTTATGACCATGGCGAAACGCAACATTTACTTGTGGGAACTGGAATGGGGGTAGTACACTTGAAAATTTCGCAAAAGTGCGTTGATATCCGTGCGAGAAAAATCATAAAAATACAATTTTTAGAACTGACAGAGGAGAGTAGAGTGAATGCATTTTAATTACACATATTTAGCACTTCGTTGTTTGGCATTTCCGGCATGTCAATTACGTCTGTTTTATGATATAAACAAGTAAAGTAAATAAAAATCAAATTTTGATGCAGAAATGACCAACATTTTTCACCAAGTCGGACCTGTCACATATTATCTTTGAATTACTGACTTTAAACGCATATTTCGCATTATTTTTTTTTTTTCAAATTTGAGCTGAATCTAGATGGATAACCACTTTCGTATTGACTGACTTCCGATACCTATGGTACGATTTGAGACCTAAATTTTTAAGGAAGTAAGAATATAAGCATTTATTTTAAGAAAGAATTACAATACATCTCACAAAATATATCTACCTTATTATTTAGAAAACGTACCGGGTCAAAATACGAAACTGAACCTACCACTTTAGTCCGTCTACCTATTTTTTTTTCAACGATAGGCGGAGTCACAAATATTATTAGTTATAAAAGTTTTTGACGTAATAAACGGTGGGCAAATAGCCTACTGACATTCATATACTACAGATTTGCGCATTTGGTCTCAATAGCAACGATTTTTCTAAGGTTTACAAATATTACTTTTTTTTTCAATTCCCACTTAATCCGAACCTTGTTTTACGTGCGTTTCCATAAAAGACGTGGAAACATACGAAGATAACAATCGGTTTGCATTTTTTTTTTTTTGGGGGGGGGGGGGGGGGGGGGGGGGGGGGTGGAAGAAATTGGACATGCATTTTATGGAATTAAAAATGTTTTAAGGAAATTTACAGCTAGTTTTGAGTTTCTCGAGTAAGAACTTGGACCGTAAAGGATAACTGAAGTTAAACTGGTATATTCGTTGAATCTTATATCTCAGCTGTACTTTTAGCCTGAACACGGAAGTAGAGTGAATGTGTCATGATGTGCATATAACGTGGAAATCTAGGAAAATCAATGTTAGATGTCAGGTCATCTAAGTGAAATCAGATGATGTTATTCAACTTGCTGTGGCTGCATTGAACTAGAAGTCATTTCAGAAACAGAATTGAGGAATCATTAGAGAAATGTAGATATTTCAGAATACGGCATATGTTTTAAGACATACCGCATGTTTAGTGTTCAACCCGTTTACAGTTGGACACTACGCTTCCCTCTTTGATTGTGTCTGACGGAAGAGGGGGAGGACTCTATGATAAGCAGTTTTTAAATCCTACCAGGACTGAACTGTTTTGATATTTGTCTTATGGCCTGTTTCGTCGGGCCCTTAAGGGTGTTTCTCTTGTTGCTCTGTCTTCTGAAAAGGCATTGAGTACATACGTTTTTGGTTCTTAAGGTTTGTTTTTTATATATTTACACACGAGCATTTTTGTGTTTTACATGCCATGCCTTTTTGTTTCCATTACGTGTGTAAGAGATTCACCGGAGGGGATTACTTTTATTTACACTGTCCCATGTCTTTGGAACATGGTGGGGTTAAGAGTGGGTTAGGTGCACATTAACCGGTTTAAGCTCCCCGTGGTGTTTTTGCCACTGACCGTTCCAAGGCGGTGCTCCACTGTTTTCCTTTTTTGTTCGTTTCGTCTTATGTGTTGCTTGTGTGCGTGTGTGTTGTTCTTTTTTGTCCTTATGTGTTGGCTTTGGTGTGGTGTGTGTGTGTGTGGGTGCACGCGTCTGCGTGCTGGGGTTTCGTTTTGAGGAGGCTACTTTTTTGGTGTGTGGCATTCCCTGTTTGATATTTTTCTTTGTTTTTTAAAATATTTCTTTGAGTGGGTCAATAGCTATTCACCGCTAATATTTAAATGATTACTACCGAATATAAACTTAGCTATCATAGCTAACACCCGAATATAAACTTAGCTATTCATACATAGCTAATATTTAAATGATAACACACAACTATCAATAAAGAGTAGTGTCTAGCCGTCCATTGACTGGAAGTTTAGCCTGTGTTCTAGCCGCCAAGTAACCGGACACATAGCCTGACCAATAGGGGTTTTCTAGCCGTCTGATAACAAATTTATGGATGACTTATGTATTATTATGTTAAAATATTTTACTGTAACTAAAATTAATTAAGATAATAATGTGATACGTTCATCTAATTTATATTTTTGTGTACAAATTGTGCTGCTAATAGTTTTCTATTATTGATTAAAAGCGTTCCATTTGTGATGTTGTTGTTATGTGGAGAAATTTGACAAATACAAGGTTCAAAATAATATAAAGGTTAATGCCAATCACTGTAAAATTTGATTAATTTCATAATATATCTATGCACTTCAGTCGCATTTGAAACTATGTTTACTTCGTGTGATCTTTGAAATAAGATATTCTTTTTATATTTCATTGCAGGTATGTAAAGCCAATGATGATGATACCTACTGGTCAATCACTGCCAGAGAATAACCTATTCAGAGAAAGATGGCACCTTTTACACATATGGATCGAATGGAACATTGTTTTTCAAGACGCTACATAAACTCTGACACAGAGAATATGGCACCTTTCACACATATGGATTGGAACATTTTGCTAATATGCAACAAAAACTCTGACACCGACCTACATTACGACCAGTAGGACAATTAAGGTGTCATAAATTACACCATGTTAAAAACTCTTGTCTTCGGTATTGCTGAAGCCAGTCAGATTTTGGATTTAATAAATGTATTTCATAAAGTCACTTACGAGACAGTTACTGTTGTCAATTTAACTGTGTCATATGACATAAGCCCTGCTAAGTCAATACTAACACTAAGTCTTGTGAACAAACATATTTATTGCTTTGACTTTAAGACTAGATTTTTGTCGAAAAAATGCATAATTTTGGACTCGCGCAATATTATTCTGAGAAAGAACAAATTCATATTTCTGGATGCAAAGCTTATTTTCATTACATACACATAGTTAGATCTAATCTTAAAATTATTCTGGTAAATGAAATAAATGCTTCTTTAACCAAAGTAAAATTAAAAAATTTGATGTTAAAAGATCGAAACAGTAATGTTACAAATGACGTCACGTACCCGTTAAGAAAATTGCATGCCAGTACAGTAAAACCTGATTAAGCGGTCACCTCTAATAGGCAGTCATTCTGTCTTAAGCTCGTGTCACTTGGAAGAATATACATATGAGTATGTAATTCAGGTATTGATGTTTTTAAGCTTCAGTTTCATTTGTCGGTTTGTAATTTCATTACTTTTCAAATATTTCACATCATTTTAAAATACTTGAGTTGAAGTTGTAGAAACTTTTATTCCAGATTTCAGAATTTTAACACTTTTAGACTGATGTATTAGACTTATTTCCATGTTGAGTGATTCTAAACAGATATTTATGTCGGAACAATGCCGAATTACCTGACAATATATAATCACACGGAAATGGCTGTCATGATATGTCTTAAAACAATGACACGGTTGTAAATGATAATGATGATAATTATTGTTTGAACTAACTGTAAAATTAATTAGTATTTCTTATTATTGATTTATTTGAAATTTACAACATTTACGCAGAGCACTGGAATACACCTCGCGGCTAGTCAAAGTAATTCGACGTTCAGATTTTTTAATTCTAAATGTCAAAACTTTGAAGGACCAAAATAATGGAGGGATAAATCACAGTCATGTAAAGTTATTTGTTTTACCGTTTGCGCATATTGGCGTGTAGACACGGTAAATGTTAATCGTGTACAGTGCATACATAGGTTAAAATCACCAGAATTTTTTTAATTTTAGATATTATTTGATATTTTTTACATAAATCAATGAGAAAATTGAATCCACTTTCGATACATGTAAGTGTTTGACGCGAGTGGGGATATTGCCCATATATAAAAATTATCTCAATATTTCCTAGGATTGCGTCAGATTTGCTGGACTAACCTCGCAGCAAGTGCTGGTTTAACCACTCTGCTGTTGAATTAATTTGGTATTTTAAATTCGTTTTTAAGGAAAACTCCTGTTTGTTTGGGTTTTTTATTTTGCTGTTATTTCATTTTTTATCTATTTTTTGTTGTTGTCAATGTTGTTTTTTTTTGGCTCCATTGAAATTTGCTTACTATGTTGTTATTGTTTATTAGAAAAAAATCAAGTGATATCATGTAGTTATTTGAGTGTGTAATGAGAGTAATTCATTTTGTTTATTTAATTATTCGATGCAGACTAAGCAGAATAACTCCATGATTGATATAAAGCCATCAAGAAGGGTAATTATTGAATTCTAATGTAAATTGAAAAATGGTCTTGCGCAACGGCCAATCAAAATCAATATTCACTTTCCGTATATACCGTCTGTGTAGAGGGACCCGCTGAAGGGATAATTAGCTCACGGGATATAGGTTTTATATAACGTGCATGTTAACCAATGAAAATCTGAGAAATTCATTTGCAGTATTATAAACTATAATATTGCATTTGTTGTCCAGAAAAATTGTGATACTAGTTATATTCATATTACAACATTGTTCATGTACCATCATTTTCTGGGGAATCAGTGGGTCTTATGATATAGCACTAATATTAGTTTAGATACGTAACCCTTGATCTGATATAACTTAATTTTTACGGTCATTACTGCAGTGTAAGAATTGTAGTATATATGTTCCTTTAAGCTGAGCTTACTATTTTGTATTGCTTTTGATAATATACTTATATTTCTACCTAATATATGTTTTAATATTCGAAACTATTACAAGTATTACGATCTATACTCAAGGTAAAGTTCGGAGTCAGTATTTCCTCAATACGGCATTCTGTTTATTATAACATAGAGGAGATTCAAATAATAAACTTCACAGAAAATAAATGTTATTTCCCAATGCGATTTATAATTGAGTTGCTTCCATCAAAATAAACATCTTTGATACTGGTACTTAGTGAATTGCCTTTTTACACTTGTTGACGGTTCAAGTGGGAATATTTATATGGAAAAAAGCAAACAAAGCGCGTTTTTTATGTGTTTGTTAACTTACTCAGGAGACTATCAGGCGAATACGACAAATGAATAGAATCCAATGAAATGTATTGATATATAAATCTTGATGACTTGAATGTATTCTAGAATCTAGCAAAATCTTAAAACGTAGTTACTTTAATGTTAGGTTTAAATTTCATAGAGCATTCACATGTACAACGAACATTAGATTGGTTTATTGTATTACAGAGTTTTATAAATTTTCTATGACTTGACAAAAGGCCTGGCGTTTATATTTACTTTATATAAAAATTGTTAAATCTAGCAAATGTTTTTGTCATACGGAAGTATAAAAGATATGCTTGCCAATAGATACTGGCATTGATTAAAGTATTCAAGTCATCGATTAAACTTACTATTTGTACACTGAGAAAAGTTAAAATGAGAATAGACAACTAAACATAACTAATGAACAATTTTCTGATAAGTTTTTGAAATGAAGACCATGCTGACTGTTTTAATATTTGTGACATCATAGTATTGTATGAAAAATCCTTTTAGATTAATCTTAAAAGGCAGTAACAAATTATGAACATCGCTGCTAACATTTAAACCTAAACAACGCTACAAACATTATTTTTTGCACTCTATTGCGTCCTTGAATCATAGAATGATATGCAAAATAAAAATGAGACAAATCGCTATGTAGTTCAATTTGGAGACGAATCTGTAATTTGTTTAATGCAAATATTGTTTCAAGTCTAAAATATCAAATTGATAACTGTAACTTTTACTCGATACTTTTAGCAGCATATTGCGTATATTTCCCCTGCATGTAATCAAATATGACTTAGCATTTAAGGATACATAGAAGTTGCTGTCAGGAAAAAAACGTTTCAGCAAACGACAGTCTTGGACAGATATATGTGACCATGCTTTTGTAAGAAGAAAAAAACAAAATCTATTCATTAAAGTGTGGGAATAGCTCAACTGGTGTGATAATTTATCTGATATCGATGTGTTATATTGTTTATATTGACCAGACAATTGTTTCTGATAAAATTTATAGGAGACACAAGCGTTTATTTAATTGTATTTTGATCGGTTTGAACCAATATATTATATATTTGAAGCAGTTTCACAATTACTTACAATACATTGTGTTAATGTTATAATTTAAAACAAGAATGGATTCATAGGGATCTAAACATATTAATACTAGTCTAAAAGTAGAACTTATTTCTTCCTAGCGAATCGTAAATAGTAGCTTTTGTTGAAAAACTGCAAAAATACTGATTTTGATGTAATTTAAATTACAACATACAGTGACGATTCTTTTTTATGCTTGATTTGTACTTGTAAACTGGCAAAAAAGAACAATTTCTTGAACAAGCAGTAAAAATAGTTCTGATCCGTATGTCAATAATATAACTTTTAGATTTTCTAATTTGCTAAATTCTGATGTTTCTGGTATAAAATTGCTAGGATAGATCCAGTGAAAGACAAACACTCTGAGATGACTTTATTTATATTCACTCATGGTAATATATCAATTCAACGCGAGGATATGTTTATTTGTTAAGTTAACTCGTTCAAGTTATTTAAAGAAGAATAAAAGGTATGCGAATTTAATCGAATAACCCTTGATGCCTTTTGCCAGCAGTACTAAAAACAAAGAAAAATATCAAACAGGGAATGCCACGCACCAAAAGCGCAGCCTCCTCAAAACGAACCCCCAGCACGCAAACGCGTGCACCACACACACACACACTCAAAGCTTACACATCAGACAAAACGAACAACACACACACACACTCAAAGCCAACACATAAGGACAAAACGAATAATAAGCATACACACACGCGCGCACACAAAAACAACACACAAGGACCCAAAAGACAAACAAAGGAACACATGGGGCACCGCTTGGAACGGTCAGTGGCAAAAACACAACTGGGGAGCTAAAACCGGTTTTTGGTGCGCACCCAACCTCACTCTTACCCCCACCAGCTCCAAAGACATGGGACGTGTAAAAAAAAAGTAATCCCCTCCAGGTGAATCTCTAACACACGTAATGGAAACAAAATGGCATGGCATGTAAAACACAAAATGCTCGTGTATAAATATATAAAAGCAAACCTTAAGAACCAAAAACGTATGTAAATCAATGCCTTTTCAGAAGACAGAGCAACAAGAGAAACACCCTTAAGGGCCCGACGAAACAGGCAGAAGACAAATACAAAACAGTTCAGTCCTGGTAGGATTTAAAAACTGCTCATCATAGAGTCCTCCCCCTCTTCCGTCAGACACAATCAAAGAGGGAAGCGTAGTGTCCAACTGTAAACGGGTTGAACACTAAACATGCGGTATGTCTCAAAACAGTTGGGTCGTAACCTCTTTTAATAAAAAGTTTGATAAACTTTTCCAAATACATTTGGAAATTACCCTGACCCAAGATCTTACGAAGTTTGTAAACCACATCCCCATAAAAAACGGGTTTAGAAATACCTTTTCGCAGAAGTGTAAAACAGCGTATGATTTCCTTCAAGCTGTCTATACAAGACTATTTATTTGTAAATTCACAGCGCTTAATATGTACGCCAACAATAATTAGTCAAATATATAAAGCTAAAGTATTTACCTCCGTCCATAAATGCAACGAACAAAACCCAAAATATGGTTTTCATATTTTTACATCCATGACATACAGTCAATAAATAGTTTAATATGTAAACGCCTGCTCTAATACCTGTGCAACTGTTTTAAAGTAAACATCGCGTGTCGCGTATTAGGTATTTATTGTGTCAACAAATCAAATCCTCATATTTGAATAGGACAATGACGCTTATGCAATTATCAGATCAATATATGTTCAATGTACTATCCATCAAGTTTACCTCATTTCGATTAACAAAAAAGCATCAATTGATACTGCATGCAGTTACTGCATGCAGTTAAGCATTCAAGGAATAAGTTGCAAAATTAAACTCAATATTAGTTCAGTTTGAGTTCCTGTTACTAGTAACTTGTCGGGTATTAATGCGACAAATGTCTTATTTATAAATGACCATAGAGTACATACTGCTAATAGAAGTAACGCAGCATTTTTAAACTTAAATGTTACAAAAATATTGGCAGTTACCAGCTTTAGCGGTTGACTAATTGGCGGATATTATTTTGACGCAAAATATCTAGATCGCTATTAGCGCCATGATACACTACCGCCAGATTTAAAGGTTATGAAGTATCATGTGACCATAAAAATTACAGACTATATTATGACAAGTTTCAGAATCGTGATTTAGTAAGCATAGATGGAAAAAATAGTGATGGCGTGTTAATTCAACAATCCAGCTCAATATTATTTTGTCTAGCTGTGTCATATTTGATTTTTTAATATCTTCGATGAACGTATAATTGTTGTGTATAAATCAAAACTTGTATTGAAAATACAGACTACTGTAGGCGTACATTTATTAGCGCGGCAAAAGTTAAGCGCAGACGCAATTTTTGGTGAAATATCTATTTAATGCGTGGACGTGAATTTGCGCTTTTGCGAGACCGCTAATTTATAATTTTAGCGCTGTCCGAGATGAGGCTATCTGAGATTTACGGAGATTCACGAAAATATTCGGAAATAAACGTAACCATCGGCAATTTTTATGTAATGTGTTTCTGCTGTAACTATACGTCATACTGATTATGAAATCAACTTTTTTCACTGTTGGCGGGCTAAAGAAAGTAGAATTTATTTTAAATTATTTACTTAAGTGTTATACCGTAAATCTCTTCTTGTATTTAATTATAATAATCTACGTGTTATATATTCTGTATACTAGTTATAATTGCTGAAATAAAACGAGATTGTCATACATTTTAATCATTGAATCTCCTTTGTCCTACATGCATTGTGTCTTAATGCAAACGTTCACACCTTTCCGAAAACGAGCGACTGCAACAACGGACATGCCCGAAGGTGATACGGAAATCGACAACAACTTGATCAAATGAGAAAAAACACAAACTACAAGCTTAAATATTTTATTTTTTATGATGATATATCTAAGATAATAATATGAACAATAAACAGGAATATCATACGAACCTTAAAATAATAGCAAGCAGTGTAACTAGTGCAAACTGTCAAGAGTATTTATTTGCAAAAGTTTCGAAGAAAACATCATCAAATGAAAATGTACATGAAAATGCTTGGACAAATTAATGCGCGGACATGAATTAGCGCACGTGCGATAGCGCTAAAAGCGCTGTTATTAGTACACCGCTAAAATAAGTAAGCCTACAGTATGCAAACCTTATAATGATTAGTCAATGCGTTGAAACATTGCCAATGTCAACAAAAGAATATATATTTTATAAAGTTATAAAAAATAAGATATATAGATTTCTTAGGGAAGTACCCTTGAATAGTTAATTGAAAAGGCTTGAACAAATAAAAAGATTTATTGCCTATAATAAAACTGGCATAAAGTATCATCGAATAGATGCAACAAATGACGTACTGGGCACACTCGCAACCAATCATTTCGTACAAGGAAGTATTGAAAAAGAAAACGACAAAAATGCACATTTACAACCGGTGCGCGTCTAAACTAACCAACTTATCAATAGTGAATGTAGTGAATGAAATATTTTGTGTCATTATGTATACATAATCAACAGGAATGACGGTCAAAATATGATCAGGTGGCATTGACACTTGCTCGACCGCACTTCTATTCAGTGAGTTCTTTTCCCCAGAAAGACATCAGGAAAACAGAATTATATATGAAAATGGTGAAGACTTTTTTGAATGATTTGCAATTTCACCGATTATTACTTCTTCAAAATGAAATACAAGCTGGGGGTGGTTTTGGCTCAATGGCCTAGAGGTATAAGGTACATAATCATTTTGAAAACCGGACACAATTATATTCCAAAAACACGTGCTTTTCAAAACAGGGGTGTTTTTCCTTTTTGTGCATTAGTATCAATCAAATGAAGATAAAATATTTTATATAGTTCATTGTTTTCTTAATAATACAACATAAGCACGAATCAAGAAGAAATAATGAAAGATATGCAGAAACACTTTATACAAACAATTTAAACTGTTCTTCTAACTGTATGGACTGAAACACCTCACTACAATGTTCACTCCAATACCATATCTCGAATGGACTAAGTCATTTTCATAATGTTTAATATATTTCGCACTTTTCTGCACGTCACCATACAATCCTTCGAAATGTTCATTCAGCGACTTATTTCTCGCTTATTTCATTCTGTTGAATGATGTTCTGGTATGTCATTTGTAGAATGGAATAATACGAAAACACCATCAGTGACCCCCCCCCCCCCCCCCACCACCCCTTTTAATGAAAACGGTGTCCCGGGGTTCGCATACCGCATTATAGTGACAAAACACGGCATGCTGTATGAACAGTGTAGCCTACTTATAAGATTCTTAAGCTTATGCTTTATTTTTTTCAGAAATAAGTACATCTAAATAACAAAATAAGTATTTGCAAACTATAATAAATAAATAGCGGATATAGAAAGTCAAGCGTGAAAGCAGACTGATCCTGATCAGTATCTGTTATGAATTTTTCAATCGGGTTTGTTGCCTTTTGACAATTTAAGTCCGTCAATTGAGTATCATAAAAGCGATATAAGAACGAATGTAAGATCAGATAGTATTACTTTATAGACGTTCTATGATTTTAAAGACCAACTTACAAATTCAAAATGAAATGTCCGTAATGACTATTTAAATGCAATACCTATTACCTTTAATTCATACTTTGACTAGGTTGAAATCCTTGTGTCACTATTTAAAATATAAGATCTCTCTCGAACGAAATTTCAAATAAAAAGTAAACTTTAGTGTGTAGGAGCTGAAATCTGCTGATCACAAAATACACTTTTCAACAGACCTCATGATTAAGTAAAGAATAGTCTTTATGACTTATCGGTAAATAATCGATGAAACCGAGACAGGTTATTCTTTTAAAACAATCTTATTTGACTTCTGCATAATCAGTTTAATTAAACACGAACAAGTATTATAGGATGGTGAATTTGGAGTTGAGTCATTCGATTTTTGTGAAAACGAAAAGCAAGACTAATTACTTCGAAATAACTATAGCATTTTTGAAGACTAAATCCAAATAAGCAAGACACTGCGGATCATAAATACAACAATAAGCGAAAACTGACTTTAAGAATGTGGCATACATATACATATGATAAAACAAAATGTTGAAAAATATGAAATAGCCGTAACTTATATAACTGTGCACTTAAGCGCATGCACAGTAACTTATTTTTCTTCAAAATGCTCAAACCAACTGCCGAACATATTTTGATTTTCACCATAATGTAGCTCTAGATATAACGCAACATTCATCACAGGTCTATAATCTCATTAACACGGGATGTAAGCTATATACCCTTGTTCAGAAAAAGCAAAACAAAGTGTTATCTTTGTATAAAAGAAAGGTTTTGTTCCATTTCTTTTTCATACTCATGAGCCACACCATAATAAATTGTTTGTAAATTGTTCGGTTCATATGTACTTTAAATCGGTCAAGCTTTATATAAGAATGACTATATGACAGATGATATATTGTTAGAGACCATCATAGGCATCCCAATGCCCAGTTTATGAAAGGTCAAAACAATTAAACTGTCAATTATGTGTACCAAATTAAGTAACGTGTCCGAAGAAGAAACCTACAATATTTCTCTATATGATATATATGTTAGAGAACGTGACTTGGTCAGAAGTCCCGGCTAAACCAGTCAGGAACTGAGTCGGTAAATAGTAAAAACAGCTTTGGCCAATCATTCCAAAGTATTCTGCAAAAGGCGGCAGGCATGTGATTGTCACTTGACCTAAAGATAGAAAAATGAAGGGCCAAAACTGCCCAAGCTTCGGTTTGGCCTCGATTATTAACATCTAGCTAATTGATTTTTGATAAAACATTTGCTTAATAAAGGAAGAAAGGACATTAGAATCTTAAAGACTTTTTAATGAATATTATAAACTATTAATAAACCAGTGTTGCTTATTAACTTTTAAAGTGTATATTAATCAAAACGTGCATGTTTGGTGATTAAAGAAACTAAAGTTCTAATTTTCTAATAAATTTAATTTTAATCTCCTAGTACTTCGCATAATATACACCAAGATTGTCTTCAACCAAATAACCCAAAATCTAAATCCAAAATCTAAATCTAAATCTTAGATTTCAAAAATCTCAATCCTAAAAAGTAAAATCAAAAACCTAATTCTCCTTGTAGCTGCGCTGCTTATATACTAACATATCGTTGTGATTCTAAGAAAACTAAGTAATTTTCTAATGTTAACCCTGACCACCTAATTTGGTAAGAAGCTCGTAACATCACCATGGTAATCCGCCCGAGCTATGAGTCATGATACTTTTCCAGGAATTCTAATGATAACCTTGTAGTCATACAGTCTACCTTCATATGGATACAGACTAGTGGTTACCATGGAAACAGTGACTTTGTTAACCTATTTCCAAAATCAATTACCACTGTTATTGTCTTATCAAAACCTTCTAGGTGGATCTCATCTACAGGCAATAACTCTGTAACAGCTGATAGCTTAAGGATAATGTCCAGATGTTTCTGGAGATAAAGCTTACTATGTTACTAAACCCTTAGCAAACAGCATGGATATTGACCGCGCAGTCTGATCTGGATCAATGCCGGTCGCAAATGCATAACGTTGGTTTTCGCATGGTGCGGCTCAGTTATGTTGTTAGATGACGAAATATCCAAGTCTTTATAAGTAGAATGCATTTTATATATCAAATATTATTTATATATATTTTATATATCTTTTCAATTTTACGTGTTTGCCAAACACTTATTATTTTTTTGTTATCTGATTGATACGAAAAAGTGTAATGTTAACTTGTCAATATCGTCTTTAGATAATCACTTCCTCAATGTATAGCTTAATACGCAACTACAATATGGGGATTAAAAGAGGTTACGACCCAACTGTTTTGAGACAAACCGCATGTTTAGTGTTCAACCCGTTTACAGTTGGACACTACGCTTCCCTCTTTGATTGTGTCTGACGGAAGAGGGGGAGGACTCTATGATAAGCAGTTTTTAAATCCTACCAGGACTGAACTGTTTTGATATTTGTCTTCTGGCCTGTTTCGTCGGGCCCTTAAGGGTGTTTCTCTTGTTGCTATGTCTTCTGAAAAGGCATTGAGTACATACGTTTTTGGTTCTTAAGGTTTGTTTTTTATATATTTATACACGAGCATTTTTGTGTTTTACATGCCATGCCTTTTTGTTTTCATTACGTGTGTAAGAGATTCACCTGGAGGGGATTACTTTTATTTACACTGTCCCATGTCTTTGGAACATGGTGGGGGTAAGAGTGAGGTTAGGTGCACCATAAACCGGTTTAAGCTCCCAAGTGGTGTTTTTGCCACTGACCGTTCCAAGGCGGTGCCCCACTGTGTTCCTTTGTTTGTTCGTTTCGTCTTATGTGTTGGCTTTGTGTGCGTGTGTGTTGTTCGTTTTGTCCTTATGTGTTGGCTTTGTGTGTGTGTGTGTGTGTGGTGCACGCGTCTGCGTGCTGGGGGTTTCGTTTTGAGGAGGCTACGTTTTTGGTGCGTGGCATTCCCTGTTTGATATTTTTCTTTGTTTTTTACCCTTTCCAATCCAGCTGATTCGGCTTTATATTGACATGTGTGCAAAAATAGTTTGTTTTCAATAAGCAGTTACGTATATGTGCTTATGAGTAAAGAAGTAGGTGGAATTCTTTGACATGTTAATAAAGCGACATGATATTGTTTAGATTTGACATAATTGATCGTAAATAGCACAATACTTGAAATCGGAAAGTTTAAAGCAATTTAATTATAGCCACGTCGGGTCATCATCGTATAGATATTTTTACGCTGTTTATAATTCTCTTTACGTTGTGTATAGTTCTCTTTACGTTGTGTATAGTTATCTTTACAGTATATAGTAAAATGGAAGGTTAAGGAAAAACGACTTTTACATTTGTGTCTGCTATTCAAATTATTATCAGCTCTGTTTTACTTAAAAAGTAACATTTTAAATATAATTTATCATTATACGATGTAAGCGCCCACCATTTTAGAAGTATTTCCTCAGTTGCATCAGACATACATTTTCAAAATCTTCGGCACGGCGTTATTAGGATATGATTTCTATAATATAGGGGGGGGGGGGGGGGGGGGAAAAATATTCTTGTTTAAGAAAATGATATTTTCCAATCATCTTTATTGATGTGGCCCAGAAGATTCTTTATTTTATGGCCATCTACATGCACCGTCTTCTCTTGAATCGAATGCGGAATTAAGGAATGCTGTTTTTAATCTCTTTTAACTGTTTATACTCGTTTTTTAATGACACTGTCGTCTTGATTTTTCAACACTTCACAAATACATAAGCAGCACGTAATACTCGGAAAGAGGGCGTGGCATTATAGATAGATAGATAGATAGATAGATAGATAGGATGTCTCGGACATTTTTAATAAATGGGTCGCTGACTAGCTTGTGTCAATATCCAAACACAGACGTTCATACACGGAAGTAATCAATATATGAAACTTCATTCACGGGTGCAGTGTTATGTGCATAAGTCGTTTCAAGTTTGTTTAAGACTTTTTTCGAACAAAAATATAATAGGAATGATTGTGATAAATATATTAATTTTGATTTTGACTGTAACAGCTTACGATGCAGGTGAGTTCGACTTTCCGTTTATACTTATTGAATATGATAAATCTTTTATTTGTGACAGGTGTGGTATTACCTCTTTGTAAGCAAATGTGAGAGGTTTTTTATCATCCGACTGTGAAAACAATGACAGAAAGTTTTATGTAACATCATTAAATTCAGAAAGCTATGATCAAAATGCTATTTTAAGACGATATCTATTCGACTAAAATAGTTGACTGTAATATTCAACTGTTATAAATTCTTTCATAATGATATAGTTTGTATAATATTATAAGACAATACTGATATTATAAAAGGCAGTTCGACTGATAATTTAGAAAACCGTAGTCACTTCCAAACTACATGTATATGTATATGTTAAAGTACGCCGAAAGTTGTATATCCGGGTAAAACTGTTATTCAAAAGGTATCAGTATATCATGCCGTAGTTACGAGTGACTAACTCTAATATGTTTATAAAGATATCTACGCAAGGCTGTAGATTATAATAACCCAGTTTGCAAAGAGTTTAATTGTTAAGATGTATTTTGTAATCAGTAAGACTACCAAATACTTTAGAAATTTATAAGTTTCACATTACACGATAGGTGCATGTTTATTTTTTTCATACGTCCTCACATTTCGTTGTAGAAGTAAGACGGAAATAAAGTGGTGTGACAAATGATATTATTAACTGATTTGTTTCCATAAAGCATCATAACACGGCTTTCTAATCTTGGTCGTCTGTACACTTTTTTTTATCTGGTGACATTTGACGACCAACTTTATAATATGTGTAACGAAAGCGAAATGCAAGTTTTAAATTCAACACTTAATAAACTCCGCGTCAAATGGCATCCGTAAGTGAAAATATAATTTTTACTTCTATTTTGTTGAGATATTAGCGTTAGTTTGTCATTTTTCACTATGGAAACGCAACTATATAAACTTAAAGCAATAGCATATTAATATTTCATCTAATATGACTATTAGGATCTTTAAAAAGATTTTATTATAGAAGAAACTTTAATACACGCTATCATAATTGAGCCTTATCAATCTGGGCACGATTAATTCTGCATTTGCAACCTGTGTAGATCTACACTGATCGCCATTTAGTCAGTATCTTTCTTGTAAGCACCCCTTTTAACAGTTAATGGTATTGTTTAAATTGAATGATGGGCAAGCTCATTATAGAAATTCTGCAGGGTAAGGGTTATAATCAAACGCAGAAGACTATACAAAGGTTTTGACAAAATAAAGTATCATAACGCAGGAGGTCCATTTTCGAATCGATTGTTCCATTTGGTCAGTCTGTTCGAATTATTACTCAAGTTTATAACTTTTATACCACTAAAGTGGTTTTAAAATAATTTGATTGAAAGAAATATTGCGATAAAAGCTTACTGCGATATGCACTTTTAAATCATTTTAGCGCGACTATTCGAAGAATAGGTAAAGCTATTGGTCTCGTCCATTCGGCGGTTGGGGTCTGCGTTGGCGTCAGCGTACTGATAATGTCATATATGTAAGCTGGTATCTCAGTAACCTTACTTGTGGGAATGAATTGAAACTTCATACACCCAATCACTGTGAAAAACTTACTTTAATTTCACAGGTTTCATAACCTTGTTTGGCTTTTGTACAAACTTATACCTCTTTTTCTACTTATCAGTTTTTAGCTAAGCTGGTATCTCGGTACCCGCTAATGGGAATGAATTGATACTTCACACACTTACTCGCTGTGATTGTCTGACTGGCAGTGCACATATTCTATCACTCTGCTTTGTATTTTTACAATATTATTGGCCATTTTAGTTAGACTATTCAAAGAATATTAGAGCTATTGGGTTTTGCCCGTGCGTCGATGTCCGCGTCCACGTCTGCCTCCTCGTCCGCGTCCCGATTTGGTTAAGTTTTTGTATGTAAGTTGGTATCTCTGTAACCACTTGTGAAAATGGCTTGAAACTTCACACACTTATTCACTGTGATAAACTTCACACAATTGTCCATATGCATTTTACAGTTTTTATAACCCTGTTTTGCAACTTTACAAAATTATTCCCCTTTTCAGCTTATTTTCATTCAACTGACAAGGCTGTTGAATAGTCGAGCGTTGCTGTCCTCCGACAGCTCTTGTTAGCAATATCTTTTGTTAAATTTTAGTATGTAAGATGTATATATGGATGGATTGTAACTTTTAACCCTTGTTCACTGTGATGGTCTGACAAGCAGTGCAAAGATCTCGTAATTCTATTTGGTAGATTACAAATTTATACCCCATTTTCGAGTTCAGATTTGTAGCAGTAGCAGATTTGAAAGTCTTATTCAAATTATCTATAAGATAATAGAGGAGTAATATGATAGAAAGTCAGTTCACCCCAACCGTTACTGCATAATATTTGTATTATAGATAAAAGCAACAAAGGTTTAATAAAATAAGGCTATGAAACAATATTATTAATAGGGAATCGATCCTATCGATTTTCATCGCTACGGTAACATACGAGGTAATCCAAACAACACATACTATTCAAATAAAAAAATATGGAGTTCCGGTTTAGACCATGGGCGTGCGACGACCCCGGTGAAATTCGGGATATCACGGTCTTCGTTAATGTTAATAAGCGTCCGTCAGATCAGTTGGCCAAACGCAATATCCGCACAATAAGATGTCTGCGACATGAAAGAATATTCGAAGTAAGCTGTTAAGTTTGTTGTGTCATGCACAAGCTAATCAGCCGCTAACATGACTACAATGGTTTTGTAATACAAACATATTTTATTCATTACTGAGTAGCATTTTTAAACGCCGCCTAGCTATGTCTTGAACATTTTTATCTTTACACTGATTTACAGTAGAGACTGATTTACTGCCACCGACATTTTGAAAATTTGAATAAACAAAATCTGTCTCCAACGAGTTCTTCTATTCAGGCAGTGGTAGAATAGATTCACCTTTGTTTCGCTTTCAATTTGTAATTTAATTCCTTTCCGGTACTTTAATTTCGTGGAACTTGTCTGTTACTCACAGTTACAATATTGAATTTAAGAAGAAAGTGATCGATTTTTACTAGCATGCATGACTCATTGACTGATTGATGGAATTATTCTACTTTTATATAGAATATGGACGGCACTCCAGTACAGCATGTGCATGGTTGTACCAGATGACAGTTTTAGAAACGTGAGTAATTAATTTTCCTATGCAAACAAATACCCCACCCGTAAAAGAATAGAAATTCTGTATTATACATTTTTATTTATCTATAAATTCAAGATGGGCTCTTTAGATTACTATTTCTTATGACTCACTGCATACACAGTAATTAAGTTGCCCATGAGCTTTGCTGTGTACATGTATATAGGGATCCACGTCTTGCAGATTTTGGAGTACTTAGGCCTGAAAAAAAAATCTTTGTTTCCGGTAACATGCTCAAAATAATTAGGGTAATGTTGTATTGTTTATTTTATGTCGGATCAAAAGAAAAATAGACAAGAAATATTTTAAGTAAAAGGCGAGCCCATGGCATTTAGTTTTAAATAACTTAACATGACAGACTAAATCTGCCACGATTTTTGGTTAAGTTTCAATATGGGATTCGTTTCAGCTCAGAGATCGATCCTTGACAGCTGAAATATTTTAGCTAATTTTGGACTGATGAGGAAACATACAAAAAAAGAAATTGATTCTGTTACTAATGGTTGCGGGTTGGGCATCACGTGTGACACTTCAATGTTTTGCTGTGTTCGGACTTCCCATTTATGTATATTTGTAAGCAAAACATGCACATAACATAGATACAGATTTTAAAAGGTGTTCTTCATGTTCTCAGAATTTTGCATGTACTGCATTATTTTTCATGACGACACAAATTTGACCTCGTTAATCAGCTTTTCTATAGGAAATAATTTAAACCAGTAATTTTGCACATCTGATTAAAAATAGGTCAGTGAGTCCCAGGCATATACATGCTTTTACGTGAATGCACAGTGTTCGAAACAAGTGGTAGTTCAATAGCCAATGACTACAGAATTTCAGCTCGTGCTACTGATTTGCCGCAGATATAACCTCGACCAGGCTACCATTTTTTCCTAATGTGATTTTAAAAAGATTGCTAGCAAAATGCGTAAATCATGGTGATTTAATATGATCTCCATTTAGAAAACTTGTTTATTTATTTAATTATTTTTCCAAGAATGCATCGCACAATGTACAGGTTGAGGAACACTTATTGATTTATTGAAACTGTATGAGCATGCTCGATTAGTTGGTCAGAATTATGAGGGAATTGAATTCAAACTGTTCCATAAATGCTTTTAACAAGAGTTTAAGAGTTAATCAGATTCGAACCAGAATCATGCAGAAAATGTACCTACTTTCACAAATCACAGGGCTCAAATTTTGCACTCGCTAAATGCGAGTCGATTCAATGGAATGCGAGTAGACAGAAATTTCACACGATTTATTTTACAAATAATAGTCAAAATTGTTGTGGTTTTTGTTAATGTTTGTAGATTCACTTTCATTGAGGACAAGGCAGTGACAGTGTTTTCCCCAATTGCAGATTACAGAAAACAGGACATCTTTTGTTGGTAAGCTATTTTTATACGCCCGAAGGAACGTATTATGTTATGGTCCCGGTGTCCGTCTGTCCGTTAGCAATTTCGTGTCCGCTTGTAACTCTTGAACCCCTTGAAGGATATCAGAGAAACTTGACACAAATGTTCACTACACAGGTCGTACACAGCGCATGTTTTGGATGTGTCATTTCAAGGTCAATGTCACACTTAGGGGTCAAAGGTTATATGTGTGTGTTTCGTGTCCGCTCTGTAACTCTTGAACTCCTTGAAGGATTTCAAAGAAACTTGGCACAAATGTTCACCACTCTGAGACGACATGAAGAGCGCTTGTTTCGGATGACTAGCTTCAAGGTCAAGGTCACACTTAGGAGTGAAAGGTGATTTGACTGTTTTTCGTGTCTGCTCTGTAACTCTTGAACTGCTTGAATAATTTCAAAGAAACTTGGCACAAATGTTCACCAGACTGGGGCGACGTGCAGAGTGCATGTTTTGGATGACTCGCTTCAAGGTCAAGGTCACACTTAGGGGTCAAAGGTCATATATGACTTTGCTTTGTGTATATTGCTCTGCATTGCAGTGCTCTTTGTATTTATTTGGCAGATCCCTTTTTGTTCTTTTACAATATCTTTTTTGAATTACTTCCCTTTTTTGTTACTATAATTAGCATATTTTGAAACTTTTTTATTATTGGCCGTAGAAAAAAAACGAGTTCTGTGGTACAACATGGATGGTACATCCCATTTTTAGATATATTTTGACATAACTTTACCTGGTAAGATTTTTTTTGTGGACTTAGAATTTTTTTTTTTTTTTGGAATTTCTTCTTTTTTTGTTGTTCCTGTCCGTTGGGCTTCAACACTCAAGTTCTTTAAAATTTTGCTAGCATTGTCTGATGTAACCCTTCGGGCGTATATTGCCCGCTTGGCGGTGCTTTTGTTTGTTGAATGGTTTACTGAATAAAGAAATGTAGATGTCTATCTGATAATTGATAATCAAATCTAGAATGCACTTCCTTACTACTTCGTAAATACGGTTGAATCGGTACTTACTTATAATATTGGGTACGAAAATTTGCGTTGCCGTAGTTATAACCAGCAGTTAAGTTACGCCATCAATGGTGCGTTCCGAATTACTTTGAGGGTCATTTTGAGCTATAACGCACAAAATTGTACGTCAAGGAAAACCATGCAAGCAATATTGATGTTCTAGCATGATTTTTTATGATATTCTAACATTTTTAATTGAAAGTTAAAAAGAAAAAAAAAGCTACGTGCTAAAATTTGCAAAAAATTAAATTTGAGCTCTGCAAATGCAAACGAAGCCGCTCACATTACTTTTTGGAAGACTGTTCCGATGCATTCAATTCCTGTTCTCCTAGGAATCCCCAATCGAGCATGCCCTAAATATTATGATGAATTTCTTGAAGTATTTTGAGGGTATGAAACCGGTTGTTTTCTGGTGCAAAATTTAGATATTTTATGGTGCTTAAGTTTAGGCATGTGAAATTGGTGTCAGACTTGGAAAATTTTCTATCTGGTTGCCAGAACGGGCTAGTTGAAATCGGAATTTCGTACACTGCACGCATACTCAAATACTTTTAAAGTTACACGTTTATGAATTATGGCCGTCAGTTACCAATAAACAATGGCAGCATTTTGTCGGCTCCTATGTTCATACTAAACTGAGGAAGGCAGAACAAATTCTTCTAGCTACTTTACCTGTCTGTTTTTGCCTTTTAATGATATTGAGCATTAACTGAAGGTCATAGACCACCAGGTCAAAAAAGTGCATGAAATTAACTGGGATAAAGTAATGTGTGGCCGTTCTAGCTGGTCATTCGTGTATTACTAAACAAACCCATACAGTGATATTTTTTTTTTCAAAACTGAATTTTTTAACACATTTACATTGTTTCAATATATACATTTTGACAAAATTTGCTATTGTTTTATTTTCATTGAAAAAAAGTTTAACGAATTTCTTCGCCATGCCATCGTTATAATTGGGTTCATCTTATTGGCATGAAAATTGAAAAAAAACTTTTGCCAAAAAGATGTTAACCCTTAGACCTTTAGAAATTTCAAAACAGTTGGTTGTCCATGTTTTCTTAATTTGCTCACTTTTCACTATTTTCAGGCATCTCGGTCACAGAATGCTTTTTCCCTAAAATGAACACTGGGGTAATAGATATGGTCTATTATACAGAGTATTGTTGTACTGCTAAATGACGCAACACACTTTCCCCGTAGTACCGGTAACAATGTAACCAAGCACAGTAATACTTTGAACGACCGTATCACGGTTGCAACGCTAACTTGAAGCCTCTGCATGTGCAGAGACAAGAATGTAAACGTGCTAAACCAAACATCCCCTATCAATTGACTGTGATAGAATTAACCACGAATGATATATGAGGTTTAAATAGTGACTGCTTGAACTTGTAATTGATAAGCGAAACGTTTTTAGCAATGAAAAATCTACTACGAAAAAACCTGACCAGGACGTTAGTTAATATATCTTCCTGTCATTGCAAGCCTGCCCGTTTAGATCAGTAGGTGGAGCGGGGTCGTGAGTTCGATCAACGGGCTGGGCGTATGTTCTCCATGACTATTTGATAAACGACATTGTGTCTGAAATCATTAGTCCTCCATCACTGTGGGTAAGTTGGAAGTTACTTGCGGAGAACAGGTTAGTATTGGTACAGAATCCAGGAACACTGGTTAGGTTAACTGTCCGCCGTTACATGACTAAAATACTGTATAAAACGGCGTTAAACCCAAAACAAGCAAACAAACAAACACAATTTCTGGTAATCTTTAGCTCTGGAGGGAGAGCGTTTGTGTACGGATCGCAGGGTCACGAGTTCGATCACCAGGCGGGGCGTACTATATATGTTCTCCGTGACTATTTGATAAACGACATTGTGTCTGAAATCATTAGTCCTCCACCTCTGATTCATGTGGGTAAGTTGGCAGTTACTTGCGGAGAACAGGTTTGTACTGGTACAGAATCCAGGAACACTGGTTAGGTTAACTGCTCGCCGTTACATGACTGAAATACTGTTGAAAAAAAAGTTTCCCGCAATTCAAAAGTTCTACGGAAATCTTTTTTGTTTACACTGCTGACATGCTTTATGCTTATTTACTTTGTATCATACACTCAAAACAATAATCAATTACCTCAATGCCAAGCACGTTGTGTTTGTACAAAATAAAGTCTCCAGCAAAGTTATTTATATCATAATCCCTAAAATAAACAAATTCGAAATTATAAAACAAATGTTAAAAATCGAGTACACTACAGGTCTTAGCTTTCATATTTTATATAAAGTGGACGAAAATAAGTTGTAAAAGCTGCTATATTAAATATGACCACGAATTTAAGATGCAACATGAAATTACAATGCCATAAAATGGTAGTTTCTTCGGTGCAATATTGCAGTAAATATTTAGATACAGGTACAGTCCGCATACGGAAAGGTCCATATGTAGACACCTTTGTGTGAATGTCCACATATGCGGATCAACATGAGCATAGCAGACTCTCGGCTCGTAACCTCCATTAGAGATAGTAAGCTGAAATATGAAACAGTATTTACGTTAATTAAAATGTGCAAAAAACTAAATCATGACTGGTATCAGTCAAATATTGATACATTACTGCAAAATGTTATTTCAGTATTTCGAAGTGTCAAAAGGATGCCTTTATAAAAACATTTGATTCAATTGTGCCCACTCGAATGGACAACTGAAATTGATATTTTTTCCATTTTTTGTCGTTAAGTACGGGCTTTACTGCAATTCTATTGTATTGCTTGTAATTAGGCTAGTTAGACAATGCATTAAAAAAGCACACCTTGTATTCACTTGATGTAAGTGTTTGATCTTTCACCAAAGCTTACAAATAAAACATACAGTCAAAGGTGAATTAAACAACGAGCGAATGGAACGACAAAATGAGGGTGGTTGCCAACCAAGGATTGTTTAACGATAATATCCTGATAATCTGGATAGGTATGTTAGACAATAGGGTTACTATAACTGTAGCCCGAGAGCTGAATACTGAATCACAGACCTTGTCAACCTTTTAATATATAAAGTCCGTTTTATTTGAACTGCCGTGGCGGAGATAATCTGTGACTTATGTAAATAATGGTAATCTCAAAAACGAGCAAAACAGGTCTAGCAATATAACTGTTTAACTTCGTAATCTTCTGTAACCAACGACTAAAATTCAACATTACATTGGTTACAAGTACTACATACCCTGCACAATGATGTAGTGGGCCGTCGCAAATCCACACCCCACCAGGTTAAATAAAATGCACTATACCTCAATATTTTCATCTTTTTGTTTGTTGTTCTGTTATTAAACGAAATCTTTAATGTTTACCAATGTTGATAGTGAAGTTTTTATGTCTGCTATTCATAGAACGGTGTCTTATACCAGAGGTATATTATTAACAATTGATAACGTACGTCTCAGAAATGTATGTCTTAAATCTGATGAAAAGAAATTGCACTTAATTATACTACCTGTATTTCATCCAACGTCGAACCTTTCCAGATCTTGTGGGTGCCGCTATGTTGTGTTACGAGGCCTATTTTGTATACGGTTGGATCCGATACAGAAAAAAATGGTGACGTTATATTAAATGTAACCTCAATCATGGTTGGAGAAGAATCTTCGCGCGTGTCGTAAGCGTAAAACCCCTGTGAGAGCAGAATTGATAACAAAAATACATTAAGGTATATCTTATAAACTCACTCACAGCTAGTCCTTAGACCTATTCTGGAAAGCTGCTCTAGTAGCAGACTATAAAACATCTTAATAACCTTGCTTTGCTTCTTACAATTTACAACTTTTAATTCAGATCAGTATAGCTCAGTTTAAAAACTCTATTTGTTCTAATACCGTAAAGTAAACTCAATATATATGATCCATCATTCATAGCGTACAAAACAAAACTAGAAATCAAATGCAACATTGAATGGCTAAATCAAATCTTTGGAAAGGTTTGTGTATGTAGTGTTTATAGACAAGATGATGGACAGTTAACTTGACGTTTGATTATGTATTTAAAACAAAACCTTAAGACTAACCTTGTAGTCAGAGCTATTTCGGCTATAAAACACTGGTTTACATGTTAAATCATTCGACAATAAACTTGGCTTTGTCTTGTTTAGTATTTCCTTTTATTTATCAATAACTGTTGTGGTGATGACTTATTCTTTGTATGCATATACATTACCATAAACACCTATGTGTCCATTCATATACTGGATTTTGATAACACACACTAGCATTTTCTGCTACATACTAGCAAATAAGCCACGAAATCCTCCTATATTGCCAGATTATACAGTCAATAACAAATGCATCTGTAATATCAATTTAAGTCTTTCAATTTCCTGTCTATGTTTCATACGTAGGCTGAATGTTTACATTATTATGTTAGATGACCGTATGTTAGAATGGCTATAGCCAAATATGATATCCTTTTTGGAAGGTGATTAAACACAATCACCTTATTAATGTAACCGCGCAGAATTTAATCAGGAATTGACTTCAGGTATTTCACAACTATTTCATATCTATCCGCTATATTATGTAGTTAAATGCGGATTGATTTACCATCTCTGACGTCATTATCGTTACAGACCGGATAATTCTGCCTACTCTATTACCAACTTTGAGGCAGCCGTTGACACAAATTGATCACAAACACAAATACACTAATTTCCAGTTCAAAATACTTTGATTATATACCAAAGGCGCAATATTTTACTACGAATTCCTTTTCTTAACTTTTTTTTTTGCTTTATAAGTGGTCTGAATGCTTATATCACCTAATCACATTATGTTCTTATATTATGTATTGGGTTTCTTATCACCAATTTTGAAAGCGCTGTAAATGCTTGTGCCATTTTGGAATTCATTTTTATTTAATACTCGTACTAACATAAATCAAATTCCATTCAGTACTGTACTATCAGTACTTAGATTGAAAAAAAAAAGTTATTAGGGGGTTTATCACCGCCCCGAAACGGTTCCCTCAGTATATAGTTATTCGTCTTTGTTGTCTGCATTTACCGAGGCAATTGTTTCGATAACTTCCGATTCCGTTATATGAACAGTCCGCAGAGTGGTTGTTGTTAATGATAAACCCCAATTCATATTATTCTATTAATAATACTGCATACATGATTGACCGGATGTACACGTAAATATATATCAAGAAAACAGTAATTGTCTTGTGCAATATTGTCTTGAAATACAGATTGTTTTATTATTGTGTTCGCATTGCCTGAAGTACAGAATAATGCATATACATGTATGTCATTTTACAAGTTATAGTTAAATGAAAAACAAAACATATTTTTAAATTCTCTGTACAACGTTTTTAGAAATTATAAATTAAATACCTTTATTTCCACACCACAAACTGCTTGATTGTTATTAATCTTAGGTAGGGATCCATGGACATTCACATCAATTGTGCAATGTTCCTCGGTAACCTCTGGGTAATAAAGATGTATAATATGACTGCATTTATGTGTATTGCTATCCGGTACCATTCCTATAACTCCATAACACCCAAACGGAACTGTTGATTGAAGCGTTAGCTGCACCTCTTCGTCTTTTCGCATTGTTATATAACGTGGAGAAACCTGTTTGTAAAGTATAAATCACTTCTACCTAATCGATAGTATTTATTATGATAGTACTGCTTACTGCCGATCTCTTTTTACTATTTACATTGTATACGTTAAGACTTACCCTAAACGCAAGACCATTTTCAGACTAAAGTACCTGATTTGTAGAAAATGGCACATTGTGATTTTAAGAGTGTACACTTTGATTCAGTCGACTAAACATATACCTAAACTATATAGTGCCTACTTAAATTTCTTCAAAGATGATGTGAATCAGTTTACAATGTATGCCATTTAATATTTGTTTGTGTAACACTAAGTGAAATGAAATTTGGGTTTAGTCTTGAAATTCATATTCATACCTTTATGCC
Organism: Mercenaria mercenaria; assembly: GCF_021730395.1. Taxonomy (NCBI): domain Eukaryota; kingdom Metazoa; phylum Mollusca; class Bivalvia; order Venerida; family Veneridae; genus Mercenaria; species Mercenaria mercenaria. The sequence continues at coordinate 9,647 of NW_026462984.1, read as the reverse complement.
AGCGTAGAAGTCAGCACTTGTTTGCATCTCTGTTTGAAATCCTGTTTTTGTCTTTGAAACGCTGATGCCGCAACGTATCTGCAAAAGCAGATTAATGTCTGTTTATATGATTATGCTTAATGGATACAGTCAACAATGAAAAACTTTGATTAAAACTATGTGCAAAGCCTAAAACGCAACTTAACATAAAAGTAGAAGAATCTGTTATATTGCCTGCGATTGACCAATATTTGTAACTTAGTTACCAACGTGCCTCGTTTACGCTAATTTTTTACAATACTTATTACATGTCAATTCAACATCTTCCAAACAATAAGGCAACATACCAACAATGTTTATAAATTAGAACTATTCATGATATAACTCACAAAGACGTTATGTAGTCGGAAAATATCTCAAAATTTGTAAGTGGTGGAGGCTTTCAAAAGCTAATATCTGTATTGTAAAGTTTCTATATGATCTTATTTTAAATTGTTAGGGGAAAATGAATAAATATAATGAAATATTTATCAAATGAAAGAAAGGTAATTAATACACAAATGAAAAACGATGACATTTATATGATACTAAAGGAGCTTATAGATTAAACACAAGAAAACTTCGATGCATGTGATCTTGACTTTTCACATGATACGATGTTTTATAATAAATGTAGAATGCTTATATGCAGCATTTCAATGTTGTTGTTTTTTGTTGTTGTTGTTGTTGTTGTTTTCAAATTGCTTGAAGATCCATCCGTGTAAGGTAGAGATACTGACTAGACCCAAAACTTTATCTGTTATCCTTGACCTCTAATTGAGACCTTGACATAAGAGACAGGGGTCTGGGCCTTGCACATGACACATCAACTCCTTATAGGGAACATTTGTGCAAGTGTAACATTGACCTTAACGCTAGGGTCTCGGGTTTCGCACATGAAAAGTCGTCTCATTATCGGTAATTTTTGAATCAACTTATTTCAAAATCTCTTATTGAATGGCAAATCTATGAACCAGACAAGAAACTGACCATTTTAATCTTTAACCTCTTGGTATGACCTTAAAGCTAAGGATCTGGGTCTTGCTTATGACACGTCGTCTCATTATAGGGAACTTTAGTGTCAAATGTGTTATGGGCCGGACACGGTATAAGCACTGCATTAACATTTGACCTCTAAATGTGACCTTGATCTTAGAACTAGGGGGCAGGGTCTTGCATATTGCACGTCGTCTCATTACAGGACACGTTTGGGCCAATTTATTTCAAAATCCTTCCATCGATAGCAGAGTGGACACAAACTGTGCCGGACGGACGGACGGTGGGACGCAGCCCATTTCTTTTTCCCTCTTTTTTCTTCAATTAAGGATGGAATAACCAAATGCATAAGCCATACTATTTCTTTAAGAAAAAAACGTATGAACTCTAGAATTTACAAAGCTGAGCCAAACAATTGAAAAAAAAAAAGAAATAAGATTACAGAAAGAATACAAAAATGTATACGTTTTCCATGACAGACGCGAAATATTTTCGCTAAAAGTAGAACATCTAATTAGATATTTCAAATGTCGGAGTTATTCAAATCCATGTAGTTTGTTTAACAAATTTGAAGATTTTAGTCTGAAGTAAAATTCATCTGGAAAAAAATATGAAGACAATACTCACCCTTATTCCTAGTTTATATCCGTTCCGCAAGAGGTCATTCTCATTTATTGACATGAACTTTGTCTTCCTTTCAAAACTTTTCATAAGTTTGGACTCAACAAACCTATGAAATGATTTCACATGTTTAAAAACCACATAGGAGAGAGATATATCAATATAATCCCTACATCATTTTTATATTCGACATTTGTGAGTTCACAATAATAAATAACACCTTTATGTATTACCATTTATCCAGGTTTTGAGAAAGTTTATCTTATTCTTTCTTTTGCACATGAGTAACTTTTATATTTTGATAGTTTTAAGTAGTTGAAGTGGGAATTTTTATCACGTGCAGAATGACGATATGGCTCTATTGTTTTATTTAAGGTAGGCTCAATTTTGATTATACGTTTATTTACCATACTCTGTGTCATAAAACATTAAAATGATGTAAATGGGGGAAATGTTTTTTATTGTTTGTTTTTTTTTTTTTTCGTTTTTTTTTTCAATTGCCATTTGCAACGCAAAATCAAGTACGAGTTAAACCGTGTCAGTATTTCAAAATAAGCCCAATGAATGACAACACATTTACGATATTGTAGATAACAAGATACTTTAGGTAAAGGTTGTAATGCAGTAATTCGGTCAAAAATGTGCTTCCGTGGTGTAGTCGAAAGTAGTCCCTAAAAAATAGATCCTAATTTTTCCATTCTTCGCGCATATGCGCATAAATCGGGGGCCAAATGGGCATTATTTCACTCATGAAATAAATTTTACATAAAATAGGACACTTTTTATGCTAATATTCGCATGTTTTCGAGTTGTTTGCTTGAAAACGAAAGTAGGGTGGTTATTCTGCGGACCGCTTTCTGAAATGCGGCAATATGAGGGTACCTGACTTCAGTTGACTTGCATTTCACTGCATACTATTCAACACCCCATTTTCTTTTTTAAATGTATGGATATCTTGTGGAAAATAGGTCTACGACGGAGTGAAAATCTAGAAACTGTAACAAAATTGTTCTGAAGTAGCTGAATTTTATATGTAACAAAGAACAATTTCTTTTATTGGAATATAGCCTAAACGGCTGTCTTCCTGATATGAAAGACATTGCCTGTTGAACTGAGCAATACACGATGATGTTATGGTATATGATGGCTTTTAATTCTACTATCGAGGTTTGATTTGCATTGGACCCAAACTAAAATTTAAAGTATTATAAAAGCATTACCAGAATGAGAAATATAAAGAAATGATCTAGATACAGTTGGTGTTTCTGTGCACTCAAATTCAAGAAACGGCTTTTCGTGGCCAGAAGAACTGTGCTCGAAACGTAAATGTGGCTTCACTGTTAAGTTTCCTATTTTTTATTAGGAGCTTCTTCCAATGCTGAAATGAAAGTTAAAATTCTGATATAATAAATCATACGTCTGTACCCTCGATGTAATTTTGGTTAAGTACTTGTCGAAATTTATACAGCTTAAATACGCATTCTTTACGGAGTGTTTTCAGTGTGATCTTATTTTCAATTGAAAAAGATTAATCGTTGTCTCCTAACAACATATAGTACCTGCTATGTCTTGTAAGGTAGGATTATCTGAAAAATAATATCAAAATTATTTGATGAATGGAAGTACATCTATCCATTTAGGTACATGTATATATATTTCATCAACTTGCATTCGTATAATACATTTTCGAAGCAGTACATAGATTTGCAAAGTATATCTAGTGTAAACGTTAATTACTCTAGTGTTACTATTTAAGAAGAGAGCAGAAACTTTGCCATTAAAGTTTTTTTAAGTTAAAAATAGATAAAATGTAAATTCATGTTTGGTAAAATGATTATTTTCTTAACCGAAACAGTATCCTGACTGGTCACTTGTTTCTGGAAGATAATATTGTAAACCGTCATCACATAGTCGGACATCAACTGTTGTGGGATTCAGACAGTCGTTGGATTGAGACACCTCACAGACAACCATTGGAACGGGTGTTTCGTTCAACACGTGTGGTTACCTGCAGTCATTAAAACAGAACGTTTTCTTTAATATTCGTATATGCAGTATGGTTATCATGAACCTATATTCAGTGTTTTAGCCGGTAAAACACATATCTTAATACTCCATACAGTTGAATTGGTTAGTGTTGTTGTTGTTATTTTTGTTTTCGCAGAAAGCAGCATGACATAGGCTTTGAAATAAAAACCGTTCAAGTAAAACAAGAATTTAAACAGTATGACTGTATGATCGCGCATTGTTGGAACTATGCATGATTAATCTATCTGTGTATTTGTCAGTCTGTCTTTGCATGTAAAGACTTAGTGTCCTGTCTGTATGGCCTTTTTAATTGAAAGTGTTTCAAGATTTATTGATAAATTTTCTTAATTTTAAATGTACCCAAATGATTTTGTCATATATACAATTGTAACATATGGATTACGAAAACAATTCTACAATGCAAACTGGTTCTGTTTCCTACCGATGGTTGTCGTCATTTGAATTTCCATTGCTCAGACTTTTTATTCGTCTGATCTTCTTATTCCGTTAGAAAATATGTTTTTTAGCTTATATTGACATATATTTCTTAAGACTATCGGTGAGTTTTACAATTATTAGATGATATATTAGATCCAAACATACACGCTTCTAGTTACATTATGATCATATACTTTCGTACCTTGTACATATATAGGTTGTTTTGTTCCACAGTGTCCATATGTCGGTATAGTGTTACTATAAGGCATTGTATGGTTGCCAACTTTAAACCATCCAGGACCAAGATTTTTATCGTTGATCACGGGATCAATTGCAATATCTCCACTTGCTTTATAATTTCTTGCGCGTCTCATTAAATCTGGTATAACATCTACTGCTTTGCACGAAATCGCTGCATAGGGATAGATATAGTAACACAAGTAGTTCCTTGTCAGTTTCTAAACAATTATAAAGTTTTCTCGAAAGATGATCATAAATAAAACAGCGTTTCTGTCTTTTAATAAAATTTAAACACATGTCAGTAATTCAAATAATTTTCTTCTTTTATGAAAGATATTTCAAGGGTTTGTTAAGCTCAGATACATGTTATAGTTATAAATCAGTTCAATATGCAAACCAATGCACTGAAAATAAAAATCAGGTTCCAGTTATTCGGTTTAGCTTTAAAAAAGATATTTAACACATGTCTGACGCCACGAGAAAGAAAAACAAACATATGCTTTTGTATTACACGAAGTAATACAGCTTCGACGTTGACGTCGTTTTAAGTATAGGCGACCTGGTTGATTGACTTGGTCTACAAAAGGCAGTTTGGTGTTTCTTAAAGAATATGAAATTTGTGTCTTTTCACATTAAGATTTTATTAAACTTGTGGAATGAATTTGATAAAATGATCAACACAGCCTCACATTTTATAATTTTAGTCAACTCCTTATCAATGGCAATATACAAAAGACACTCATCTTATAGCCTCTATATAATGGATAATTTATTTAATGTACTTAAAAACCATCTTACCAACAATATGTTAATTCATGCCTTTGTTAGAAAAGTATTTATAAAATGTGTAGGAATACAGCAGTTAGAAAATCAATATGTAATGCGAAGCTTTACTGTTCGTCATTGGTCATTATTAATAAAAGTTACTTAAGGTTTAATCATATCTATTTAAAATCATTTTCGCATTAGGTTAAGCGATAAAGTTTTTTTATTGAAGATTTACGATATTTACTTCCTTCTTTTTTTGAAAAAAAAAAACATACTTATGAATTTCTTTCTAAACTATTACGATGAGATAAAAAGCACCCAATCAATTAGTTTACATGTATATGAATTCAAATGCATACATTTTACATATTAGCACTTAGTTCAATGAGTGTATTGATACAAAAACGTCTTAATAGAAAAATAATAGTTCAACTTTGTTAACGGATTATTGATTATTGATTTCAATTCACATAACTACAAGTTTTCAAATAAAATCTTTATAAAATACACTTAATTTTCTCTATATTGTATCTTTGATAAAATAATAGTCCGTTCCCACAATTATGCGAAATAAAGCACTTCAAAGTCATCGAAAACAGATTGAGGACTTAATATTTTTTTTATAATTACTGTTTATTTGATTTAACAAAATATTGGCTTTCGGATTTGCATAAAGCTTTCTACTAAGAACTCGACAATAGATGAACAGCTCATTTTCAGTATATAATAATTATTGTCTTTTAAGTTTAGAAATAATACTTACGTATGTCACAGTTAATACCAGTGTATCCCTTACAGCAGACATCTTTGAGACATGCAAACTTGCATGTGTAAGTCACTGATCTAAAATAAGAATAAGATGCTGCATATATATTTCCATAAATGCATTTGAATCGAATGTTTCAACGATTTACACTGTGAATTAAAAGACAGCTGTTCAAATTCTATTGGCTGTAATGCAACTTACTATTATACATGAATTATTTGAAATGTTTCTTTAATATAAATGATAACGTTATGGGCATTTCTATAATCTGGTATTAATTCATTTTCATGCTTTCATGCTATATGGATGCGTGAAGTCTAAACTTGTATTATAAAGGCCTTACTTTTTATACTTTGTTATTTTACTCCAAATTTTGATCAAAATTTGTTTATTGTCCTATAACTACTAAAAGACCAAGTTTGATGAGTTATATGTTTATTGTATGTTCCGGAAGATTTTCTGGTCTGGAAATGACAAAGCAGCATCTTCCGATTCAAACAGGAAGACCTTGCACCACAGAAAACTAGCTTGCTAGTGCCAGTTGCAGTCCTTGTGACCAAACCAAATAATTATGTTTGTGTTTTTACCTATCTGATCACCTCGGCCATTTTGGGACGTAATAGAATCCACCGGATGATGATGTTAATTGGAAATGACAAAATATATTTCCGTAGATTACTAGTTAATATTTAAGGTGTTGTATCCACATATTAAATTAATTTGTCTTATGAAATCCAAAGGTTTTATTGGTAAATTTTAACTAACTTGTCAGTTTACTTAATAACATTCAATGGTATGACTGAAATAACTCATTTCAATACACTTACGAATATTTTGAGCACTCACTCCACGACCAAAGGCCACAATTAATTGAGGATTTGTGTCTACGGTAGCAGTTTCCGGTACACTCCTGTTCTACTTTACAAAACCGCGAGATTCCAAGTCTATAAAATGAAATTAAACAAATGGTGAAACAAAAATGGTGAAACAAACATTACAGTTTTCAAACATCTCAGATAACTCAAAAGTTATAAAAAGTAAGGGTAGATTTCACGAAAGCAAAGAACACTGCAAACACGACCAGATCCATGCATTGTAAAGTGAGTCCACATGAAATAGAAATGTGGTGGAAAGATTTAACAGGCTGCTATAAAAATCCAACATGTAAATTAATGTAAACTAGAAATTGCTTTTGTAAAAAAGCGCATGTCTCCCCCAATGCAAAGTCCTATAGGCAAGAAGTCAATAGGGATCAGGAGCGAAAGTCAAAGAGACACTGATGGTTGGCTGCAATAGGGATCATCTACTTGGTCCAGTCATCCCGCTAAGTTTCAACACTCTTGGCCTAGTGGTTCTCAAGTCACTGTTAAGGCTCCTGTGACCTTGACCTTTGATCAAGTGACCCCAAAATAAATAGGGGTCATCTACTCTGCATGTTCAATCATCCTATTAAGTTTCAACATTCTAGGTCAAGTGGTTCTCGAGTTATTTTCCGGAAATGATTTTACATGACCAGGCCCCTGTGACCATGACCTTTGATAGACCGACCCAAAAATAAATGGGGGTCATCTACTCTGCTTGTTCAATCATCCTATGAAGTTTCAATATTCTGGGTCCAGTGGTTCTCAAGTTATTGATCGGAAATTGTTTTCCATGTTCAAGCTCCTGTGACCTTGACCTTTAACAAAGTGACCCCAAAATCGATAGGGGTCATCTACTCTGCATGATCAATCATCCTATGAAGTTTCAACATTCTGGGTCGAGAGGTTCTCAAGTTATTGATCGGAAACGGTTTTCGATGTTCAGGCCCCTGTGACCTTGACCTTTAACAGAGTGACCCCAAAATCAATCGGGGTCATCTACTTTGCATGACTAATCATCCTATGAAGTTTCAACATTCTGGGTCAAGTGATTCTCAAGTTATTGACAGGAAATGTTTTTTTAATGTGCAGGCCCCTGTGACATTGACCTTTAATAGAGTGACCCCAATATCAATAGGAGTCATCTACACTACATGACCAATCATCCTATGAAGTTTCAACATTCTGAGTCAAGTGGTACTAAAGTATTGATCGGAAATGGTTTTCAATGTTCAGGCCCCTGTGACCTTGACCTTTGACAGAGTGACCCCAAATACAACAGGGGTCATCTACACTACATGACCAATCATCCTATGAAGTTTCAACATTCTGGGTCAAGTGGTTCTCTAGTTATTGATCGGAAATTGTTTTCATTTTCAGGCCACTGTGAACTTGACCTTTTGACGGAGTGACCCCAAAAACAATAGGGGTCGTCTACTCCAGCAGCCCTACAACCCTATGAAGTTTGAACGTTCTAGATCAAATGGTTCTCCAGTTATTGATCGGAAATGAAGTGTGACGTACGTACGGACGGACGGACAGGGCAAAAACAATATGTCTCCCCCAGAGGGAGAGGGAGACATAATTACATTTAAAATGTTAAAATAGGTATGGGTAGATAAACGGTTGGTGGTATAAAACTATAAATAGTGTTAGTCACACCAAATTTTTGATAAACGAGTAATGGACAGAACTACCTTCTGAAAAATATACAATTGAAACAAGGTTTATTGCATTCCGTGGCGCCGGATATTTTCTTTGATTGTTACATAAATTACAATTGATGCAGGGGGCTTGCAATAAAAATGTCGCCATAGCCAAAGATTTATGTGTAAGTAAAGATAACAATGCCATAAATATACATTTTATACACATGTTGAGAGTACATGGGAATTTGAAACGCATTTTGTTCGTAGATTTTAATTCTCTATTTGCAACGTGTGACAGGAATTTGGCCAACGGGGCGTCAGATTTACTTCGACATAAACGATATTGCAGTATGTTGAATTTGATTGAAAATAATTACTCTAAAGAGTTTTCAATGGAAGTGAATCAAATTTCCTAGATAGCCCGGATTTTCGAGTTAAGATAGCTCTAGATACAGAGTTTCAATCAAATATCATTATTCCCAGTATAAAATAAAATAAAATCGGATGACACATAAATTAGTCATCTGAAAACTATAAAAAGTAATTGAATATAGATCAAGTTACACATTTTGTTTAAAAGCTATTTTCTTTGTACTTACACAATTTGAACATTAACAATACTTCCTGAGACATAAACAGGCAACATGACATTAGTTAAACAAGCATTACATCATATAAAAAAGACTAAACTTAGTTGTTGTTATATGTTAAAATGTTACAAATATAAAGGTTACAATTTATGAAGTAAAGCTACTCGCATAAAAGGTATCAAATTCGCCAATAACACTAATCCTGATCTCTGAAAAATGACCGACGCCATTCGTGGACATTCGTTGGATTTTGAGTGTCAAGGAAGTAAAATGGAATGGTATTATTAGGCATGCCAAAACAGCACGATATCACCTGACGCAAATCAATATTTAATTTTAATCATGTCCGAATTTTCTATCCCTGAAATATTTAAGAAGTATTACAATGCGCAGATATATCCGATGATAGGAGATCAGATCTTTTTTTTTTTGTTGTTGTTTATACAAGCATGAATGAAGAGATTGCATTCACTGTGTCAACACCGATAAACAAACAGTACATAGAATTGTTTACACGCTTCGATAAAGCAAATAGGCTTTTCGGAAATAAATGAAAATACAATTACCCCGTCAGAAGACTTCGAAAAATGAGGGTAGTGTTTCACCACTACCACTCGTGAACACCATAATTTATAAAAATGCAAGTTAGTGTTCACTCGGTGAAAAATATTTC